>NW_020664372.1:1679462-1730749 GCF_002925995.2 Terrapene triunguis | reverse complement strand
CCTCACTTCTTCAGATGCATCTGAAGAAGTGAGGTTTTTACCCACGAAAGCTTATGCCCAAATAAATCTGTTAGTCTTTAAGGTGCCACCAGACTCCTTGTTGTTTTTGTAGATACAGACTAACACAGCTACCCCCTGATATTTTTTCCACAGGTCTCCAGCCTCATTTAGTGCACACGATGGATGGTGCCCACTTAATGAGTGTCTATTCAATATTTTTATTTTTTTCTTCCAGTTGTTCTATATTATTTACTGAACATTATTCATACCTCTCTCTGAAGACCGAATTATTAATTTCCCATGAGTTTTATCACTATAGTATATAAGTGCTTCAGGAACTTTAATCAATTTATCTTCACAATACCCCTTTGAGGTAAGGGGTATTCCCTCCTCCCAGGTCCTTGTATCAGTATCTACCCAGCCAGTCCCAATACTCTCTCTGGGCCCCAGATCCCTGTCAGATTTGTCCCCTGCCTTACCCTCATCCCTCCCTTTGAGGTAGGGAGGTGGTATTATCCCCATTTCATAGATTGGGTGCAGAGGCAAACGTTTCTATTAATGTTGGGTGCCAAATTTGAGATGCCGATGGCCTGATTTTTCAGAGTACTTAGTATTATATACACATTCAAAGCACAGCTCCAGTTGACTTCAGTTGCAGCTATGAGTTCTAAGTACAAATCAGCCCCAGAGTCTCAAGTCAGGCACCCACAAAATGAGGAACACACAATTAGTGACCACTTGTGAAAAGTTAGGTTTAAAGACTTGCCCAGCATCATATAGGAAATCTGTGGCAGAGACAGAGCTAGAATCCAGGTCTCCATGGCAGAATTTAACTGCCTTAATCATGAGGCCATCCTTTCTCTTCCTGCAAGTCCCTGCTTTATTTACTGCACACCTTCTAACTTCTGGAAAAAATCAGGCAGGGGTCCTACAAACAACAATTGTCATCACTGGACAACCCTGATTCATTCCCACAGTACAGTCCATCTTGTGCACTGAATGAGGCAGGGGTCCCATGGAAAAATAGTATGTGATCGTGTAATTAAAGGCTATATTATAATGCACATGCCCAAAGGGACTGAAATAATACTGCACAGGCAAGCTTAATTCACAGATAGTTGCTGGCAGCAGAGGAATGTTTAAAGTCAGGAATCTTGGATTCAGTCCACATTCTGGAGGGGAGTTTTCTCTAGTGGTCACAGTGCCTTCTGTCCCTGTTCCCCTCATCCTATCTCAGTCTCCCATAGCCCTACCTCCTCCCAGGTCCTTGTCTCAGTATCTATCCAGCCAGTCCCAATACTCCCTCTGGTCCCCAGATCCCTGTCAGATCTGTCCCCTGCCTTACCCTCATCCTTCCCACAGAAACTGGTCTGTAGTCCCCATCTCCTTGTCGAGCCAGTTCTAGTCTCCCCCAGTTCTTCAGTCTATCAAAGTGTTCCCCTCCAGCCAGCTAGCTCCCACCCACCCTTTTCACTCACTGTCTCAGAGTCTGTCTCCTTGCCCAACCAGTCCCAGCCTCCCTTCCCCCACAACTCCCAGTCCCAGTTTCTTTGCCCAGTTAATCCCAGTTTTTATCCCCCCACACACATTCCAGTCCCAGTGTCACCAGACTCCTTGTCTCAACCAACTCCTTTCCCTCTCCTACTCCAGCTTTTATCCCCTCTGCCTACAAATCAGACAGCTTCCTCCTCCATGCTGTCTAGATGCCAGCAGGGGGTGGGGAGGTGGTCACTGAGAGCACCTGAAAGGCAGGCTCCTGGCTCTCAGTGTACAGACTCACTCCAGCCCAGAGCAGCTGGGAGCAGCATTTATGAGAAAATCTGGCTTTGCCCACATATCCCTAGGCTGGAGCATGCTCAGTTGCTCTGTGATGATGGTACATATGTAGTTTGGTCCGTACTAGAAACTGTGAGAGACTCAAGCATGCCCAGTGAGCACAGAAACTTTGGAGATTTTTGTTGACAACTCACAGTTTCTACTAAGCATGTGCAAAGTGTAATTTTTCAGAGGCTTATAACTTGGCCATATTTTGGCTCATTTTTACAGAAACAGAAAAAGCCACAATCCTGATACAAAGGCCACCTCTCTGCCAAATTTCAATCCCTGCTACAAAGGGTGAGAACATTGTGGTCGTGATGGAGTCTCCATCACTGGAAATTTTTAAATCAAGATTGAATGATTTTCTAAAAGATCTGATCTAGGAATTATTTTGGAGAAGTTCTGTGGCCTGTGTTATATAGGAGATCCGACTCAATGATCCCAATGGCCCTTTCAGGCCTTGGAATCTATGAATCTAGGATTGTTAAAAAAAATATTTCCAGGATATATTAAAATGGATAAAACAATGTATCTCCCCCTAGTCTCATTATTGGAAATGGTCAATCCATTTTGGTTGAAATTTTCCCAAAACAGTCATACCATGGTACATATCTGCAATAGAAAATTGCAGCCCATACTGTTAAAGTATGGCAAGGTTCTAAGCAACTGAAAACAGGGTCTTAAAATGGGAAGTGTTGGGCAACCTTAGTAGGCAGTGCCACGAGCCTGCCTATAATACTGTCTCTAGAATGGACAGATAGGGCTAAATTTTCAACTTCTTTTCTCCTTTTGTAGTTATTTATACATGTGCAAAGTATATGCAAAATGCTGTCCTTGGTGTAAATTAGTGAAGAATTCTGATTTGGTAGAGCACCTAGTACCTACTTTGTACAAGTGCAGAGGACAGCACAAGATATAAAGCTGAGGAGATCAAGTCACAGTATGCAATATGCCCATCTAGAAAATATATTCATGGCTTCTGTGGTTCTTTCAATGTCTTCTTTTCTATTTGTATTTGCATTCCATCACTGGTGAGTTCCAATTCAGTAAGCCCTCAAGCAAGCATGGCAGGCCAAGAAATAGATTTTTGTGGGCAGCATGTTCCCCTCAGGATGTAACTTGCACATTCATAAAGAAGCAGCCAATAGTAAAAGTAGGCCAACCTTTTAGAAAAGTTACAGCAACAAAAAGCATTGAGTCAATGCATCAGTTGTATAATTGCTCATCTTCCCATTTTTCTAGGAGATGTCACATTTGTGAGTTTTCATGCAGCCTCCTGTTCATTTCAGAATATTTGGCACTTCTGGTCAGTTGTGCCTAGCTGAGACAGTGAGACCAGAATGTAAATTTATTTATCATGTTTGGATACAGGGGCAGATCAGTAGATCAAAACTGACAGAAGGCCCAATGTTCAGCCAGAGGTAACACCACCATTCTTATTCTCCTATATTGCTTTCCCCTGTTCCCATGGTCACCTGAGTGAAGTGCTGATGCTGACTGTCTATGATTATACTAAAGCCAAGGTTTTGGAGACCAGACAATCAGAGATTGCCTTCTGAGGAAAGTGTCATGGTCAGGAACGTTTTTGTTTTTGGGTAGACACCATTTTGGTGGATCAGTTGGATCAGTATATACAACCTAATTAGTTAAAACAGATTGTCCACAATTTGAAGAGAAGGGCTGAAATTAAATCTCTAGATCTGAGCATGTCTAATGTTCGGAAAGTTCAGATGTGGATCCAGAACCAAAGTTTGCAGCTTGTATCCATCTGTAGTGAAACAGGTTCCTAAACTCTTAACATGTACATGGAAAACCATACTAAATAAAACCATACTAAATAAAACAGGATACATTATTATGCAAAAACATAAAAAGCAGATTTATATTTTGAAAGAATGAGCCCTGCTTCAGCAATTAAGCTGAGCCGTATATGGCAATCCTAAGAACGGTTAAGTTTTAAACATTGCATTGTGAAACAGAAAAGTATTAAAAGTAAGTGATTATGGAAATGCAATGCCCAGTATGGTATTTTATGTAGCTGATTATATCTCTCACTCTCAAAGTCTGACCATTTCAATGTTGTCTAATTTGGTGACAATGCTGAAGTTGCCATGCTTGCATTCAAGGATACAAACAAGAGAGTAGCTGCCACTATTCATCTGTTACTATTTGAATAAATATCACAGCTTCCTGGATGCATGTTTCTGTGCTAATTGGTGAGAGAAAATAAAGCAGAATGGCAGTAAACCAAATGCAGTACAAAATGCTGATTGTTATATCTGGCCAAAACCGGCTGTTGTCAGATTAAAAACTGATTTGAACAAAACCACGTGAATTTTCAAAACATAGAAAAAGTGATTAAACAAGAAAATGTCTCTTAAAAGTGTGTGTGTACAGATATTTTAAAAACAGGTGATGTTAGTTACACATAGTAAGTGGGTGAATGAAATGAGCCTACAGTTGTGTAACTTATATACCAGTGGCCAGATTCCTTGTACAGGCACACAGGCAGAAGCAGCTTGTGCTATCTCTAGTCATGTGTTGATTTATACTGGTTCAGTTCTTAGCACAAGCCTGAGGGCTGCTCTAACTTGCCCTGCTGTGGCCATGGACCCTAAAGAGGCACTGAAGCAACACAGAATCTTGGAGGGTTCCAGATTGCTCCACTTTTCCTTCTGCCCCTGACACAATGCCTGGCTCACCCCAGAACTTCTCTGGTGGGTGCAGGGCAGGAAAGCAGATGTGTGGCTCTTGCAAAGGCATTCTTGTGTTGGGGACGTGTCCCAGATGGTGGATTGAGGGCACTTATAGTCCTTTGCGTCTGTTTGCAGGATCGGTTCCTCATTTTACATCACATAGCTGTCAGCAGAAGAGTATACGTTCGCTTTAAAATGGTGGGTTAATGATTTTTGAGAAACAAGGTTACATCATTGCATCGTGATGAGGGGGCCTGCAGGACTAAAAGATTTTTTAAATACTTTAATAGCAGGGGTCATATTATTTTGCTACTAAGAGATGCAGTTATGTTTTAATTGGCTAATGTTTACAGTGTGGTTTTGCTTAAAAACACATTTTTTTCAAGATTCTCTCAAACATTGCTTATCTCACATCCACAAATATCCATGCTTCCTGTGTATAGTATGTACATTTGCTCTATTTCAAACATACTCACACTGAAAGTTTATTTCACATGGGACATCAAGAAAACAAAGTCACATTAGTCTGTTTTTTCCCTCTCAGTTAAAGTTTCATTAAAATAAGTTCATAGTGAGTTCAGCTCTCTAGTCCTACCTTTCAATGTAAAACTGATATTGTTATTTATTAGGAAGTTGGTGCTTGGACATTACTGAGAACTAATACATTTCATGTAGTTGTAAATCTTTTCGAGTATTTTGAATATTGGGAAACTGCCTAACAATTCTAAGAAAACCTTTGCAAAGTAGGGTGACCAGACAGCAAATGTGAAAAATCGGGACGGGGGTGGGGGGTAATACGTGCCTGTATAAGAAAAAGACCCCAAAATCGGGGACTGTCCCTATAAAATTGGGACATCTGGTCACCCTATTGCAAACTCATCTTGCTATGACCATACAAATTACAGAGAGCTTTAAAATATATAAAAACTATTATCCATTGTGTTTTGGTTAGCAATGTAATAACGTTACAGAGAAGTTACAATCTATGGCCCTGGATATGGAACCTCCAGTGAAGCCTGTGTAGGGGCAGGGTAGTCTGCATTTGTACAGAACACCATATATTTCAACAGGAAAAGGGCCTAAGCCTTTCAGTGGATCATTTGTGCATATTGTTTTAATATGTTTGTACATTTCTAGAATCAAAACTATTAATTAGAGTCCATACAGTTTTAGTTAGTATAAAAGGTTCCTGGCCCACCTTCCTGACATGGGTAGAAACATACTACATTGTATCCTTTTTTAAAAAAAAGGTATGTTATTTATTGTGCTGCACAGTTTTGGGGAGGAGCAGGAATAGTTAGGGCCAGATCTTGCTTGGCATATAATGCAGGTAGTCCCAGTGACCTCGGTGGGACTGCTCATATGAGCCACATTTTACCCTTAAAACAGAATGAACTGATTAAAAAATAAGAAAATTATATATAAATAATACACATTTTAAATTAGGATTAAACAAATGCTGAGAGTTTTGTAAATTATTTTTGCACTGTAATATTGATTGGGCAACGCCCAAGTTTGCAACTGAAAAAGAATTTCTTCAGCAATACAAGTAAGAAAAAAGTGGGTCTGAAAACTTGTGCTTGTATGAGACTTTGATTAGCCTTTATCAATATATTGTATAGACACTTTTTGATTTTTTTTTTACATTATCAAATTAAATTATCTATTCAGACAGGAATTTGGAACAAATATGCTGTAATAATTGTTCATAACCGGAAAGAATCTGTGGAGAAAAACTGACCTGTGTGTGGTCACTGCTCCATAAATTCTTACAGCATTGTATTCAGTTTCAATATCTAGTTTACTTTTTCTAATAAAGTGGGTGACTATTTCTAGAATATAGTAAAGGTGGTGGTTAATAGAAATTTTCCAGATTTAGGGCCAAGCCCTCAACGCAGTTCCCACCAAGTAGCGGGGAAGATGCATGGGATGGTGGAGGGAGAAGAAAGAAGGGAGGAGAGGGGAAGCATACATCCACAGAGCACCTGCTACAGAGCCTACTTTAGTTCTATAGGAGTTGTATGGTTAACGATTCAAAAATCTGCAGCTAGCTTTTCATACCTGTCTGTGATGTGGTTGGAAAACACGTAGAAATATTGATCAGTTGCAAAATCTTGTGTGACTCTCAACTGTTGAAAGCTTTCCTTTTGGCCATCACCAATATGTCATACACAATCACATTGTGCAGGCTGTAGGATGATACCGTAAAGGGAAGAAATCATTTGCTCCCTGCATTTGCACAGGGAGTGAAGGCATAAGGCTCCCTCTTACTCCCATGTGTAGGTTGCTTCCATTATGAATCATGTACAGCAGGGAGAGCAATCTCCATATGACCACTAATCCCTACTCTGCGTGGGTAGGCAGGAGAGAGTATGCAGGGGCATGCAATGGGTAAAACCTTGTGTCCATCCCCTCAAAGTACTGGCTGGCACACTTGAACTGGTATGGAGGTAGAAAGAAATCTGCACCTGATAACGGCTGACACAGATTATTTTCTTCTGGAGCAAGGGGGAAACCAAGGAACAAATTTTTACTTTCTTTGTTGGTTTGCCCCAAGGCCAGTACAGCCTTTCTATTGTAATATTACCGTTTAGTTCTTCGTTATGTGTACATAAGAAAATAAAGTCCCCTCTTCTTCACCAAATCATTATAGACATAATGAGTACCAGAACTTTATGCAATGCAATTTCCAATGCATATGCTAGTATATGTTTAGTGGTGAAAAAATGACTTTGCTGTCTTGAAACTAAAATTAAGTACAACACAAGGAAAAATGCAAGTATATTTATCTTTATATGAAGAAGGGCAGATCTGACAAACCCTTCCACAGTCAGATTATTATGCAAAGATCTGCAAAAGGTCAGTATCAGGAGTAAGTTCCTTTGCCTTTATATAGTATAGAGCAGTGATGGGCAACCTGCGGCCCATAGGCCACACGTGGCCTATTAGGGTAATCCACTGGCAGGCCGCGAGACAATGTTTACGCAGGCATGGCCGCCCGCTGCTCCCAGTAGCCGCAGTTCGCCATTCCCAGCCAATGGGAGCTGTGGGAAGTGGGCCACAGGTTGCTCACCACTGGTATAGAAATTCATCAATATGTTTAGGTTAATTTGTATGAGGATTTTCAATAGGGTATAATCAAGCCCTTAGTAAGTATAATTTATAAGGACAGATTTTTTTCTCCTAGAGGGGCAAGATAAATGCTTGGTGTAATAAAATTGGCCCAATATCTGTAACGTATCAACAGTAGAATATTAAAATTTCAAATTATGAAAGAATATTTGACTATTGAAGTGCCTGTTAAATATTGTTTTGCATCTGTTCCTGTTTTATCGACTCACAGATTATCAGAAAAATGTTAACCGTAAAAGTATTCTAGCTGTGGCCCTTTTTCCCATTGTGATGTCACAAATAATCAGTTCTTATTATTACAAAGATTCTATTGAGGAGTCCAGCACTAATTGTTAAAAGATGTCCATGTTTAAAAAAATGATTGTAACCATACTGTTAATTTCAGTTATTGTTTAGAGTAAGTTTGAATTGCAGGAATCAGGTGTACTTTCCTTGTTAAAAATGCATGAAGGATTGTAGTTTTGCCCTGTTTTGCAGGATCTTTAAAGTCACATATGAATCTGTCACGAGTAAGAAGAGTTAACTGTATGGGTAGGCTGCCTGTATTCAAATCCTACTCGTATACACAATATATGTCATGCTTGAAAATATTCTATTGTCAATCCAAATAGAACACAAACTAAAATGAGATAATTTGGAAGGTGCCTATAAAGTCAGTCTGAATATATTATCATAAGTATATGTGAGATAATATTTGTTTTAAAAAGATTCTATGGCACTGTAAACTCAGTCTCATTAGAGACTGCATTTAAAAGGCTTATAAAGTTACTCATTAATGTTATCTTGTTGTATCTCCACAGCTTTTTCATTAAAGAAAATTCAGCAGAAAGCATTTTCTCCTGATAGCAGGAACCAATTTGCAATAAATGTTCTGGAAACCACTAGGGAAGCCATTACTGAGGTCTAATAAAAACAGACAAGCGTAACTTGTTCTATATTTTTGTTTCAATCACATACAGATGAGACCCCGCTCTCCACACCAACCGCAAGAGACAGCCTTGACAAACTTTCTCTAACTGGGCATGGGCAACCACTACCTCCAGGTTTTCCATCTCCTTTTCTATTCCCTGATGGATTGTCCTCCATAGAGACCCTTCTGACTAACATCCAGGTAGGCCTTTCTATAGATCAGCCTATGGGGATGGAGACAGATTTGTCTAAATTAATACAGCCATTTTAGCATAATCAGTTCTTAAGATTATTTGAATCCACTAATTTACTGAAACTTTGTAGTAATTTAGGTTTTAAAGGAACCACAACAGTCAAATGATCTCAGAAACTGTCAGATACAGTACATGAAAATACAGATTGTATATGAAACCACAGCAGAGACTTAGATGAAAGTGACATTGGTATTTTTAAAGTTATTCATCTTAAATGCCGGGTTTTTTACAGGCTAATGAGATGTATTTTACTGTTTAAGTTTATCTCTTTTACTAAATAGACAAAAACTTCTTTAATAAATATTTACTTTAAACTGCTGGAGTGTCAAGATAGAAATGACATGTTAAGCTATTTAAAATATGTCTAATATAAAAGGTATTCACAAAAATCTTTTTTTTTTTTTTTACAAATAAGCTCATTTCCATTAATGTATTATCTTCAAAGAATAGACTTCAAAGGGCATTACCAAATTTTCTGCAGATTTCCTATGCAGTAGTCAGGATGCCTATTGTGTGTACAGTATAGTCTGATTCTAACATTATTCAAGATTTACACTAGCATATAGCATGGAGCCAAGGAGTGTTTGAGATGAGAGAAGTTTTTTGTTTTGTTTTTGCCCACTCATGCAGTGATCATGTGGTCAACAGATGGAATTTTTGCAGCCACATGGATATGCATCACATGCAGCAGCAAAATGGCAGTGCAGGAAAGTACAGCCTTGGCACGCTCATTCGAGCTGTACTTTGTATGCACAGCCACAGACCTCCACATACAATCTTTCATCACGTTTCTTTTACTAATGCACCATCCACTGCAAATACAGAGGAAATTAACTGTATTTTAATCACCAAAGTCTATAGCAATGCTACTTCTGTAACTAGTCTCACTGAAGTTAATGGGACTTCAGGCTTTGGCTTGCCTTTTGAAATGTAGGAAATCTATTAATTTATTATGTCATCTCAGTAATAAGTTTCTACTATACTAGTAAACACCTAGGGGAGTGGCGGGTGATCAGACTAAAACTCTATATCTGAACACCTCAAGGGAATTGAGATCTGCAGCTAAACCTTGCATCTGTAATGCAGGTATATAGCTGTATAAATATACACACAGACATGGCTAGACATGAAAAAGTGGAAGCAGAGGTCTTTGACAAAAAGGGGCTAATCCTGCCCACATTCATGGGAAGGCCCAAGAGGCAGGAAATCCAGTTGATGGCCAGCCCCCTCATTGTGCATCAACACACAGTTGGTCAGTAGAAATACAAAAGGGCAAAAACCAGGCAGTATCTCTGCCAGAGTATACACTGCTATGCGTCTCCTCCAGTCCTTTCCCCTGCATATGCATAGCAGAAACTACTTCTATCTTTACACTGGAATAGTGTCTATGGAGCAACTCCATTGCCAGTCCACGGTGTGTGGGGGAGGATGACTTCTTTCCCTGTAATCCACAGATGTTGTACTGAGGAGAGGATGTTGGTTAAAATGCATTTAAGAAGCAGCATAGTCCAGAAGACTGGGTCCAGGTCTAGGAGTCAGGAAATCTGGATTCTACTTCTGGGACTACCACTGAGCTGTCGTATGACCTCTATTGTGCCTCAGTTTCCCAATCTGTAAAGTGGGAATGATGATACTTACCCTCGTCCTTTGAGAAGAGCCTTGAGATCTATGAACAAAAAGTGTTATTATATAAGAGCTAAGTGTTATTATTTGCACATGAATGATTTGAGTGCGCAGTTATGTGAAACATGGTATTTTTGACTTTGGAGCCTCCTACGCTTTATAAAACAGAAAAAAATATATTTCTATAATACAAGGTAAATATCTCTAACAAAGTTGCAAAGAATGAAAAGAATGCACTTCTTTTGTTTCACACTAAGACACACAGTAAGTAAAAATAGGCAGCAAATAAATACAGAGGATAAATATTCGAGTTGAGCACTGATGTATAGTAAAGTTCTTAGTAACTTTTTTTTATAAATGTGTGTGCTTGATGTCTTTAGACAGCAAACTAATGAGTAAAACATTTAGTATCAACAGGTTAACTAATCTTATGATTGAATATGAGAGTATGAATATGATATATGACCAGGGATTAATTTTCTGAGACTACATTCAGATTTGTTTTTTTAGAAAATGCAGAATTCAGATTATTTCACTTGTTGTTGTTGTTGTTACCCGTGGTAGACTGGTACAAAAACCCCACAATGCAAAGAATCCAGACTTTTGTTCATGTCTTTTTCGATTCTGGGACCCTATTTTTTACCTCCAATCCCCACATTATATCAAGCAGCCTATTATCCTAAGAAGGCTGGACATGACTTCTTTTGGATTTGATCAGTTCTCTCACTCACCCCACTGGCAGAGGCACCCTCTCATTTTCTTTAGGATTAATCCCTGGCTACACTGTGGTGGAAAATATGCTAGCTGAAAACATATTTAAAAATAATTTCCTAGCCCAGTGATTATTGTATTGTAGACAAGGGTTTAGAGACTAGGGAACTGAACCCAGGTCTTCTCTATTACACTTAAAGAAACAGGCCAGACCCTGAGCTGATGTAAATTAGTGCAGCTCTACTGGCCCATAATTTTAAATTAATGTAAGGCAGGCCTTCTCATCAAAGCAGCCACTGAAGTTTGCCGACTTGTTTTATCCTGTTTCTCTAAATCTGCAGCTTTATTTTTAATCTTGTTTTTTTGTTTTTAGTTCTAGCAGAAACATAAATAAAATGTTTAATTATTTCCATCATTGTGGAGTAATTAACAAAAAAGTTACTTTTTTCTTAGTGTTGTCTTCTTATAAATTACTTGCATGTTTGTGCAGCACCTAGAACAAAAGGGTTCAGTTCTGAAGAGTTACTGCTGTAATGCAAACAATAAATAGCTATAACAATAATAAAATAAACAATAACATGCTCCATTGTTCTAAGCACTGTACAAAGACATAGGAAGACATAATCTGGAGATTAACAGATTTATTTGGGCATAAATTTGTTTTTTTACCCACGAAAGTTTATGCCCAAATAAATCTGTTAGTCCTTAAGGTGCCACTGGACTCCTCGTTGTTTTTGTGGATACAGACTAACATGGCTACCCCTCTGATACTTTTTCATTTTGTTTTCCATGTTTCTATTCTTAGAGGGATCCCTCAATGATCTTTCCTCTTGTCCTCCCTCTCCAATTCCAATGTTAAGGACCATCAACAATAAATGAATACATGGGAAAAATCATTGGGTGCAGCTAAGCAACATTTGTTGCAGGATCGAGGAAGGGGGTGGGATAATATGATTTAACTCACTTCTGTACTCCCTTAATCCTGGAATCATAATTCAGAGGCACCACGATTCTATCCTAGCCCTGCCTCAATGAATCTTTTATTGTTACACATGCAGGGATCACAGACATACCCCTACCCCTCCACCATATCTCCTACACCAGGGAATCCTCAGATGCCTACTGTGGGCAGCTTTCCTTCAGAAGCCATGCAAAGGGGCCAGTCGAAGGGGTGAGGATTTATCCAAAAGTATTACATAGAACATTACATTATTTTGATCTTTAAATGTGTAACCTCACTCCTCTGATGTACATCTTTTCAAATGAATCAAACACACTAGCTAAAGCATAGGATCGTGATGCTTCTGCTGATATTATACTCAGTAAAATTAATGCTGATGTTTAAATTTCTAATTGGGTGCCAGATTAACCATCGCATTGTAACGAATGGGGAAGTTCACTCCTCTGTCATAGCTAATGTTTTTGTCTTGGTGTATAGAAATAGGAAGACAGCTCTTCATCAGTTCACATTCAAACAGATACCTTCACAACCAAAAGTACTAGAAACTATGTTTTGAAAGTTAAATTAAGTGATGTGGCCGCACAGCAATGCTGTATTACAATATTGTAATAATCTTCAGTAATAGTAATATTATTTTGAGCTTTAGGGTCTGATTCTGCACCCCATATTTAGTACTTTCGATTGTAACTGTAGCATACAGTAGCACTCTTGTTAAGAATCCATTTTAAAGATGAACAAAATGGCTTTTAAATAGTCTCTTGATACAATTAAAATAGAAATATACGAGAAGATTAAACTCAGTTATGAAAACAAAATAAAAGACTAGCTATAAACCTGGAAGTTTTCTGCACTGCAAATAAATATGAGTGAATACTGCAGAAAAATATTTGCAAGCGTTACATCAAACAAAAGCCACAGCTTTGCTTCAGCAGTTTTTGCAGCCCTTTTTATTTGCTTTGTGCAAAATTCAAAAGAGTGAAATTTTCTTCCCAAGAATATTAATGGACAGGGAAAGTCACATATACTTGTGCGAATATGCATTTGCCAATGTATTCATCCTGGAGTTATTCAAAGAAAGCTCTTTTGGGTATCATCTATTGAAAGAGCACAGAAACAATGTCATGTGACTTAGGTTACGACTCAAAAGAGCAAATAGTGAATTACAAATAGTCAATACCCAAAGCATTAGTCATGTTGAATAGTTAGCAAGCAATCCAAAGGCAGATATATATTTTGTAAATCATTCATCGGATAATATTTAATAATGCACAAACATGTAAAAATCAAGGTCTGTTCATGGATAATTTGCAGACTAAAAAAGGAGCAAAGTTCTTTCAATAAATTGTTCACTGTCTTCACCCAGCCTCTGCTGCAATCATGTGTGTCAGTATAAAGCCTCAGGTGCTCACACACCTCTATTCTCAATGCCACAAGTTAAGAATGGAGTATACACTCCAACTTTATATTTTCCATCATTTAGTGGGTTGTCTTAATTGTGTTCTTGTGTAATTGTTTCATATTTAATCCTAAGAAAGATATGTTACATAAAAAACATAGCAGATCTGAGAATAGATACAAAGAGCTTCTGCATGCCTTTTAGTTTCTACTAAAAGGATGTTATTTTTAAGAGTAATATATTTTTTGTTTATGCCAGCTTCAGAATTGATAACACAATATTAGTGCTTTCTGAAAAACAATAATGGGTGATTTTGGCCTTATGGCTTAAGACTATGATCAATATATATGATGGGAATTGTAGCCTGTCCTTGCAAGATCATGTACTCAGTTGTCCGATAGGATCATATTAGTTAGAAAAGGAAAGAAACCTAAACTAATAATTTTTGCTGGAGCATTTTTCTTGAAGAATTTATCACTGGGAAATATTTTTAAAAAATTAAACCAAATAGTGGTAGCTTATAAATCACCAGGAAGAAAAAGCAATTCTTTGTGAACACTTACTATTTTTACATTAAAGTTAGAAAATGTATTAACAGTGGCCTAAAGGAGAAGAATTATACTCTGTTAGAAGTCTTGCTCCAGTTTATCCTCACTACATTCATACTGTATTAAAAACAAATATGGAACCTGAGCTTGTTCGCTACAATTATCATTATCCAACCTCCATAATAACTGGCCTTCCCTAACGAAAAATATTTTCTTTTAATTCATGTCTTGTGTTGCACTGTATTTCACATTATATTTGGCATCAAACTGATATATTGTCAGACTAGAGGATTACCCATAGCAAATCCAAGGTGGACATATTTTATTTTGTGTAGTCTTTTGCAAATGAACCACTGGGAAAATTCGCAGGATTTCACACAACTCTGAAATTACTATTACAGTTGTTGGCTCCAAGGTGTTTTGATGATTTTTAGATATTGTACTGATTAGTTGCCTTTCCCAGCCCCCAGCTGCATTGAATAAAGGCAGATATTGAATGTTTCCAGTATTTTTGCATTAAAACTGTCATTGGCAGCAACAGCACTTTTGCATATGCATCAGTTTGGCTCCAGTGCAGATTTTTGTTCACATTGGACGCCTACTGATGTGCACTAATTTGACTTCTAAAAATGGAACTTAATTTTGTATAGCTTATAAGTAGTCCCTAGTGGGTCTTGGCTCCAAAAAAAGCTAATATTTTTCAGACATAATCAGCAGCAATAAGTAATGTATTGCCATTAGATACATTAGCAGCAAGTGTAAAAAAAACCAAAAAGGGTTTAGGAGAGGTGTGATGCAGAAATTCAGTGGAAATGTAATATGCTCTTAGCAGCTTCATATTTTGCACAGGTTCTTAATATAAAATTACACACATCAGCGTTACAATTTAGCATTATTCTCCATGTTTATTCATAATGATTGTTTCATATTTAAAGAACACCAAAATATTGTGTTTTGTCAGCCAAGGACAATGATAGTGTAATAGTAATTTATTTTAAACTGCTACTGATAATACAACCAATCAACACATTAAGTGGTGCCAACATTGGCATCTTGCTAAATAATCTCTAGGCTTTGCACTGACAGTACATCTTTCAAAGATAAGTCAACAAGAGCAATCAGAGCAGAAAATTAGAATTTGGTTTCTTAGAATTAAAATACAGCTAAACTAAAGTTTTAATTGGGGTGATCTAAAAGGGCACTTGATGTAATGATCTCTTTCATTTGATACTAATTGTTTGTTCCTGATGAAGAAGAAACATGTACATGAATGTTGCTGAATTGAGTAAAGATGGCAGTTGCCTTAGCTGCTAGATTTTATTGTTAAACAAGATGAATTGTCACAGTGAGGGAGAGGGTTGTCTGCACCTTAGAAATTCTTTGTCTATTTATTTTGCATCAAGGGGAAACTTTTTGTATAATTTCACCTGATTTGGGGTTATGAGTGATTTGGGTGATTTGCATGTTCTGGGCGGAGATAAATGGGAGGAGTTGAGAATATTCTAGATTTCAACCGTTTGCTGAAGTAAGAGGAGAACATTGATTTAAAAAAACACAAAACCTCTTGTTTACTGCCTCATTTGAATTTCTCGTTGGTTCAGAAGTATCTTTCATGTGAAAACTGTTTGGGTTGTCTGAAGGAAAAATTATTTCTTGTTTTAAAAAATTGGGAAAAAATTCCAGATATATGTTAAAAAATTAAAAATAAGACTCTGGAAGGGGTCTATTATCACTATTTGCATTTATTTATTTGTGTTTGTTTGTTTTGTTTTGTTTTATTTTAAACTGTACTTAATTTTGAACATGTCTATTTAATTTTATATTTAGTCCGATAGAGTTTTGTTTGGTAGCATTTTTAACTTCTTTTCAAGAGGACTATTACAACTTTTAAACATATTGTTATGCAATTTCGTTATCTTTAGGTTGATAGAGATTTTCAAAATGTGGCCTGCATAAACAAATTTATGCATAAACAAATTTGTGTGCACAAATAACATAATATACATGCCTATAAAGTGCATCATGTTCCCTGCCATGAGAACTTTACAATTGGAGGACCTCCCATTAAGTGCTGAGTTCTCTCAACTCTTACAGACTTCAGTGGGAGTTGTGTGATAATACCATAAGGGATTAGGCCCTGAATTAGACAAGATATGAGACAACAGTTTAGGTAAGAGTGGGTATGAGGAGCATTGAGAAGAAAATGGGATGGACTGTTAAAATGGGTTTAAAAGAGGGATTTGAAGAAGGTCTTGATAGACTCTGACAATGGGAAACCTAGTGGAACAAGCTTGCAGTTTGTCCTTTGCCTGACCAGGGAGCTGGCTCTTTGGGACCGGTACTGTCTCTCAGTATGTATCTGTAGAATGCCTAGCACAATCAGGACCTGATCTCAGCTGGGACCTCTGGGGCTATTTAAATACATATCATTATTATTAATAATAACAGTAATGAGCAGGGTAGCTTGGTGATGTGCTGCTTTATTACATCCCTACTTGAGCTCCCATCAGGTAGGCTCATATGGAGGTCATTGCAGAAATTAAAGAAGCCACTTTCTGGAAGAAAGCCCAAAGGGAACTTTGAGGCAACCTCCCCTTTAGGAATGGTGCCCCTCACTGTTGTGGGGTGACACCATTGCATTTTAATCTTCAGGAAGAATAAATCTAGCTCTGTAACTTATATCAAGTATACACAAAGGATGTGTTGAGTGCCTTTGAAAATTTGGCCCCATGTGTTTTTACATATAGCTTGTCCACCTGTTTGACTGTGTTTCAGTAAAAATGTGCTGCTGATAATAGGAAGGCTTATTAGGCTGTTATGTGCACCCACATAACCGTGACCTGGCAGCAGGATTATTTTATACTTAAAATCTCTTATATCTAATCAAGAAAATACAACAGAAGTTAATGTATTATGTCCGCTGTTTTACATTTCCAAACTTTGCAATGTTCAACTTCATCTTTGAACAGGGCCTATTAAAGGTTGCCATAGACAATGCCAGAGCTCAAGAGAAACAGGTCCAGCTGGAAAAGACGGAGCTGAAGATGGAGTTGTTCAGGGAACGAGAACTGAGGGAAACTCTTGAAAAACAGCTGGCTGTGGAACAGAAGAACAGAGGTATTTTACAAACGCTCAGAGTTTTTTTTATAAGCAGACATAACCTCTTTATAATTTATTTATTCAAGAAAGTTTAATTCTAATACAATATCTTGTTTTGAGCAAAGCCCTTCTTTTTACCTCATTTGATAGAGGAAGCTATGTGACTGGCCTGATTTTGCACAGTGGGCTTTGAACTCAGGACCCTCCCAGTTTTCAGCTCTTTGCTTGAATCCCTTTTGTTTCTACATATAATTAAGGTTTAAAAACATTCATTTAATTATTAAAAGCATGAGAGTGATAATGAATAGATTTGTTGCTTGATATAAAATTGAGCTTTGAGAAACTATGTTCATTACCAGGTGGGGCACCCAGTTAATTCAAATTAATGGTCCCAGAGCCAGGGCTCTAGTCTGAGCCCGGATGTCTACACTGCAGTTTTTAGCTCCACATCCCAAGCCCTGTGAATCCCAGTCAGATGGCATGGACGGACATGGGTGTTTTATTGCAATAGAGACGTAACCCTAGACTTTAAAGCAAGAAGGGACCATCATGATAATCTATTCTGACCTCCTGCACATTGCAGGCTACAGTACCTCATCCAGGGCCGGCTCTAGGTTTTTTGCTGCCCCAAGCAAAAAAAATTTTGGCTGCCCCCCCTGCACCCTCCTGCCGCCCCAGCCCTGGGTCACTGGTAACTCGCTCCCAGGGCGGGTCATTCAACAGGAATTTTGGATGTGCACAGATCACAGACAGGATTGGTTCCCATATGGTTACAGAACTGCAGTAAAGTGGAACAATTTTCAGCTTGTGTGATTGAAGGCTATCTGGATGCATATTATAAGACTGTCCTACATAAATGAGGAAAAGTTGAGGTGCCTTTATTATTCTTTTGTTCCATTCTTTGTTTATATGGGGAATGTGCCAATGCAATATCACTGTCTTCCTTTTAAACAAATAAAACTAAAACTTAAAAATAAAATAAAATAATAATAATAAAAAAGCAATGGCTGTTGAAAATAGCAATTCCAGTCCTAATAACCACTGGGAAGCATTTCTTGCTCAATTTATTCTACTTTTTCTACAGCAAGTTACAGTGGATCAGTATATTTGATTTGGGAGAAATGAAGTAACAGCTGCCCAAATTGAGCTTGAGCACTTCTGAATTTTGAGGGTGTTCAAATCTGGAAGGCAGGTGCTGGATTCCCTTTCGGAATATTAGCTAATTCGGGAAAAGAAAAGTCAATTTCTGCTTCCATGGCTCAGAAGTGTAAATCCTCCTACATGCCTGGTACTGTATCTAAAACTGCCCAGTTTAGTAGAGCCTCCCCTCCCTTACTTTTCATTTTAAATTCTAGTGGGATCCACGTACCTGCCTTGCTAGGCTTCAGATAGAGAGGTGCACTGTCCATTTAGTCCACCCAATTCTTTCTTTGGGGGAGAGCCCAGGGCTGGGGCGGCATGAGGTGCGGGTGCGGGGGGCGGGGGAGGAAGAGCCCAGGCTGGGGCAGCAGGGGGGTGCAGGTGGGGGCCAGAGCTGGGGCAGCAGGGGGTGTGGGCGGGGGGAGCCCAGGGCTGGGGTGGGGGCGGCAGAAAACCTAGAGGTGGCTCTGTCCCTACCATTTACAGCAAGCTGCAGCATGAGGTTTCAGTTCCACACTCCTTTCCCCTCCCTTTCCTGATAATTTCGGCCGAGGGAATGCTGGGAAATGTAGTTCTTTCCCTGCTCCAGGGCTGGCTCTATAGGCAGGGAGCTAACCAAGGAACTACAGCTCCCAGGGCTCCCTGTTGGTTCTCAGCTCCCATGCTGGATTCTTGCGCCCCTGCAAATTTGCTGCCCCAAGCACCTGCTTGCTTTGCTGGTGCCTAGAACCGGCCCTGACCTCATCCAGTGCCCCCAGTCATAGGCCCTGGCTGAGTTACTGAAGTCCTCAAATCTTGATTTAAAGACTTCAAGTTAAAGAGAATCCACCCTTTACTATAGTTCAAACCAACAAGTGTCTGATGCCCCAGGTTGCAGAGGAAGGCAAAAAATCTCCAGGGTCTCTGCCAACCTGACCTGGAGGAAAATTCCTTGCTGATATCAAATATGGCAATCAGTTAGACTCCAAGCATGTAGGCAAAACCTATCCGCCAGATACCTGGGAAAGAATTTTATGTAGTAACTCAGAGTCCTCCCCCATCTCTAGTGATTGGTATTATTTGCTAATAGCAGTCATGGATGGGCCGTATGCCATTGTAGGCAGTCTCATTTTCCCATCCCTTCCATAAATTTACCAACTTCAGTCTTGAAGTCAGTTAGGTTTTTTATCTCAGTGCTCCCTTTGGAAGGCTGTTCCAGAACTTTGGTCTTCCGATGGTTGGGAAACCTTTGTCTAATTTCAAGTTTAAACTTATTGATGGCCAGTTTATATCCATTTGTTCTTGTGTCAACATTGACCCTTAACTTAAATAACTCCTTTCCCTCCCTGGTGTTTATCCCTCTGATGTGTTTATAGAGAGCAATCATGTCTTGCCTCAGCTTTCATTTGATCAGGCTAAGTGAGACAAGTTCCTTAAGTCTCCTCTCATAAGGCAGGTTCTCCATTCCTCTGATCATCCTAGTAGCCCTTCTCTGCACCTGTTCCAATTTGAATTCATCTTTCTTAAACATGTGAGGCCAAAAATGCACACAGTGTTCCAGATGAGGTCTCACCAGTCACTTGTATAATGGTAAGAATACTTCCCTGTCTCTACTGGAAACACCTCGCCTGATGCATCCTAGGATTGCATTAGCCTTGTTCATGGCTGTATCACATTGGCAGAACCTAGTCATCCTATTATGGACCAATACCCCCAGCTCTTTCTTCTCCTCTGTTAATTGCAGCTGATAAAATAAGAAATCTCTGTGCAGCAGCTTGAACAGAGGACATTTGGATTCAAAATCAGTAGTTTTATACCTTGAACTAAACTGAATCCCATTACTATCACTGTAATCTTATTTCATGCCTCTCTCCACTAGAGGGTGCAACTATAACACAATGAATTTCCCTTTTAAAAAGAGGAGAATAAATAATTGAAGGCAATAACTATTAATAATAATCATGAGTGTGCATAGAGTCTTCACTATGACTATTGACTAGCATATTAATTCAGTACAATTACATGACTAATACTATATAGATCACTTTTTTTAGTGGATCTCAAATATTTTTTTATAAACACTAGCCAGTTCTATGACTCGTGATACCTCTGCGAGACAGAGAGTATACCTGTTTTACAGATAGGCAAACTCACACACAGTAGAGGGGTTAAGTGATTTCTCCAAGTTAGACACTGAGGAAAACTACATGATAGTCCCCAATTTTGTGCCAGGTACTGAAAAAAATGACTTGTATTGTCAGCATTGTCCACTGCATACTCTTCTACTTTGTACCACTCTAATGACATTATTTTTCCTGGTATAAGAAGCAGGGCCTAAGGATGAGGGGATATGATTGCTCTCTAGAAATACATCGGAGAGTGAAAAACTACTTAAGCTGAAGGATGGTGTTGGTACAAGAACCAATGGGTATAAGATGGTCATGAAAAAAATCAGGCTGGAATTTACAAGAAGGTTTCTCACCATCAGAAGGGTGAGGTTCTAGAACAGCCTCCAAAAGGAGTTGTGGAGGCAAACAACATAACTAGTTTTAAGATAGAATGGAACAGTTTTATAAGTGCGCTTGTAGGATGGGGTTGCTTTTGATGGTAGGGTCTCACTTCCTGTTTATATCTTATGTTTCTAAAGCTCATGCTTCAGGGCTTCAAACAGTCACCTGGAAGGGGCAGGAAGGGATTTTTACCTCACTGTGTATTCTGGGGGGGGTGGGGGCGGTATTTTTGGTCTCCTTCCTTTGAAGCATCAGAGATGGCTACAGTTGAAGATGAGACATTGGATATGGACAGCTAGGGTATTGGTCATTCTCCCTCTCAGGTGCTTGGTTGGCTGGTTGGCTCACATGCTCTGGGTCTAACTTATATGGGGTCAGGAAGGAATTTCCCCCAGGTCAGATTGACAGTGACCTTGGGAGTTTTTTGCCTTCTTCTGCAGTGTGTGGGTGTGGGTCACTTGCCACGATTATCTGGGTATATCTCACTTAAGCATTTCCCTGCTATTGCAGGAGCCTCAGGCACTGGTGCATGCTGGTCCCTCCTTTTCACTCCCTGTGACACATAATAGTTTAGTCTCCTGTGGGCTGCAATATTTTGTCTAATTTCAGTTGTTGGGTTTAATATGTGGGTGCTGGGTGGTGTTAGTGGCCTGTGATATGCAGGAGGATCTGGTGGTCCATTCTGGCCTTAAATTCTATTTCTGTATGATGTATGGGATTTGGCACTTAGTGGTGGTACACAGTAAAGCCAAAAAAATGAAGGGAGGGCCCCATTTCTCTGTATCCATCTGTTGTCTCTTGTCTTATACTTAGTCTCTGTCCCCAAGAGCTTGCAATCTATCTTTTTGTTCTGTCTAGCACAATGGAGTCCTGTTCCATGATGGGGGCTCCTAGGCACTATAGTAATACCTATAATAGTAATAATAATTAAGAATTAATAATGTAAGAGAAGGAGTGGCCTTACATTCTGCTGTAAGAGGAACAGAACGGACTAGGAGAGAAGAACAAGGGAGATCATTTTAAGAACACATTTTTGCATTAAAGACATTTAAAAACACCTGTAGACTTTTCTGCTATTAGTTTTCCATGTAAGCAATTGTCCTTTCCGAAAAGAAGTTGCACAGACATTAGTGGAATCATTAATGGGAGCGGAGAAGGTCCACAAGACAATGTCTCTAGTATGATACAAGTAAAAGCTACGGAATATAAATATATGTTCCCTGTCACGTACAGCTCATATCCCTTTATATGAATCCTATTTTTTCTGATCTTCAGTGTTAGGCAGCCTCCTCCAATGTCTACCTATTGTTGATTGAGTTAATGCGACAGAAACCTATGTTTACTTTATCCCCACTGATCTAAATATTGCAGGTGTCTCTGGGAACATCAGTTAACTGAGCTGCTACTGTATATAATACAGTGATGCTATTTTTTTGGTCTTGTTTACTGTATCCTTTCCTTCTAATCTGTATGTTGGCCAGTTAGTGACTCCTCTGGGTGTAGTGTTTGATCAGGTAGTAAAACTAGGATAATATCTCTTTTATGAGAAACTACACAATAAGACTTTGCTAATTCTGTCTCTGTCTGCTATGGTCACATCTACAGTGTGTCAGCCATGATGTTTGCTTCTCATTTATTAAAGCCACTTGCAAACTATTTATAATGAAAATATTAAAACCATGAAACTACTCAAGATGTATTTCATTCAATTTTGTATAACATAAGATGATAAAATCTATTCTCATTTATTAGTGGTATATACTAAAAACTGTTCTGTGTAGTTGATGCTGCACAAGATATGTTGTGTTGCAGAACTGTTCACTTCATCAGAGGTTTGTTGTAGCTTGGACTGGTAAACAGAACTCATTGCACTTTACACTGCTACACCAGAGACCTCAGTTCTGGAATCAGGCTCCCTGAGTTCTGTGACACACTGGTTTTAAACCCTGTGAATGTGAGCTGGTTAGAAACATTTAGAAAATGAGGATTTGTATTGAATTCTATGTAAAAGTGCTGATCGGGTGGTACTTTTAAGGCCTAATTCTGTAAGCCCATCACATGCAGATCTCCAGCTGAAGGGATATCTGGGTGCGGAGGGCTCCCAGGATTGGGAACTTAATGTTTAATTTCATAGTACCCTTTATTTTGTTAATGTTTTTCCATACATTTCCATCAGTTACCTAATTTCCACTTTACTACAGGATCCAGTGCTGACATGCAACAAAGATCAGGGTGCTTTTTTGCAGAATTTAGGGTCAGTGTGTTACACACCCTCTTTCTTGCTAGTAATTGGGGGTGTGGCATCAGTGGTAAGGGAGGAGACAGATGATAGTGACCCAGCTATATTATTTTTAGGAACCCATAATAAGTAGTAACTGTGTAGCCAAAATCTCAGAACCAAATGTGAACGCAGTGATTTCCCCCCCCCCAGCAATAATTCAGAAAAGGTTAAAGAAAGAAAAGAAGGCAAAGAGGAAATTGCAGGAAGCGCTTGAATTTGAGACTAAGCGGCGGGAACAAGCAGAACAAACATTGAAACAGGCAACTTCAACAGACAGTCTCAGGGCCCTAAATGGTAAGAATTCAGCTTTTTGCTTTTCCTCAATTCATGTGCTGAAATAAGTTGTTATATTTCTCACAATTATTTTTGTGGTGCAGTGGGCCAAAACTCCCTTTTGTCTTCCTCCATTTAATTGCTTCTCTAGTTGTTGTGATGCTTTTTTTGTACAGTATGTGTGAGCAAATATTACTTCACTGGAGAGAATGCCCAAACTAGAACAATTTTACGTTATTAGCTTGAGAAGTCAATTCTTTGTTTTTCTCCCTGCTTAAAAATCTATTCCTCATTAATCTTCCCAGTCTAAAAAAAATTGTCCTGGCCTCCAGTCATTGTTCAACATTAAAAAAAAAGGTTGATTGTATTGTAATTCAGCATTGGAGCAACAGGCTGTAAAAAAGGCTATCGGAGTCAAATGAAATATGTGTCAGTCTTACCTTTCTGTGCTTCTAGACTCTCTGACCCCAGAGATAGAAGCTGACCGCAGCGGGGGCAGAACAGATGCTGAAAGGACAATACAAGGTAGGCATTTGCAAAAGGCTATAAATCTAGATCTTACTATATGAGTTTTTCCTCCACTTTAGCCTCTTATTCAAGCATGTAGCTTACCATCTGGGCCACATCAAAACAAGTTCAAACAAGGTCAAGTTCATCTTGCTTGTTTATAAGAGAGAATTCATTCTGTGCTGATAGATTTTCTTTAAATTAACAGGTCAATTCTGTTTATATAAAGCGAGTGAAGAGGAATAATTAATTTGAAACTATGCTGGATTGAATCTTAGCCACACTGAATGCATTTTTTTGAATGTGTATAGTCACGTCTAGGATAATAATGTTTCTTAAGGTATATTTGAAACACTCTGAGCCTTTTAACCATACCAATGAAAACCTGGATTAACCTATGGGTAATATTCAAGGTGTGCTGAAAACTTCATAGCTAATATTCAGTGGCAGTTACTGCAAAGTGTGTTTCAATAAGCTACTCCAAACATTAACAATAAATAAAACTGTGTATTCCCCTCTTGGATTTTTCATTTGCCAAATGTTCCATATCCCATTATTTGCATTTTAATAAAACGAATCTGCTGAGTAAATTTATACTTGGAATACTAAAGGGAGCCATATTACTTCCTCTGTGGAGCTAAATATATATATTGCAAACAGCAAGATATTAGTAAAGAACAAATTCTGAAGGTAGCATTTATGTTATAATGTCATCTATAGTCAGTAAGCTAACTCTACCAACATGAATACTAAACAACAGAAATAGCATTTGTTTTCAATTGTAAATGAAGGTGCATTTTTCAAAGGCAAGCCTAAAATGATTAGCTGCAGTAATCTCTCTCTCTCAATTGTCTTTATTTTGCATTTTAAAGTCAATCATCTTAATTGTATCATTTGACATCTTTTTGTCTGTTTCTTAATCACTTTTTCTAACCCTAAAGGGTTGTGGCAAACTTTCCACAAAGAAGGCATTGGCAATATATTCAAAAGGCAAGAAAGCTTAATTTAATACAACAAGTTCAAACAAATTTAAAACAGACAGGAAGTCCTTACAGAAATGTATATGCATATTACACACAAAAACATGTTAAAAGTTATGGTTGCAAAGTCAAGCACTCAAAAGTTAGGAAATGCCACAGTTAAAGTTGCATGTGCAAGTTAAATTGGGCCCTGTTGTGTGTATGCATTATGATACAGTCTTTAACATGATCAAAATCTGTATTTTCCATTGAACCTTGCCTCATTCAGTGCACAGAATGGAGAGTACTTACTCAAAGAGCAGGTAATCAATATTTTATGTTATCCACCTTTTGCAACATGTGACCCCATATCTTATTTACTGCACACTATTCAAAACCTGTTGTGGAGACAGAATTGTTCATTTCCTCATGTGGCTTCTCTGTCATGCTTATCAATATAGAATCTGAGTGCTTCACAGATTTATCCTCACAACTCCCCTGTGAGAGGAAGGGGTTATATTATCCCCATTATAAAGATGGAGAGCTGAGGAACAGAAAGTTTTAGGCTCTGTCTATACCAGGGGTAGGCAACCTATGGCATGTGTGCCGAAGGCGGCACGTGAGCTGATTTTCAGTGGCACTCACACTGCCCGGGTCCTGGCCACCAGTCTGAGGGGCTCTGCATTTTAATTTAATTTTAAATGAAGCTTCTAAACATTTTGAAACCTTATTTACTTTACATACAACAATAGTTTAGTTATATATTATAGACTTCTAGAAAGAGACCTTCTAAAAAGGTTAAAATGTATTACTGGCACGCGAAACCTTAAATTAGAGTGAATAAATAAAGACTCGGCACACCACTTCTGAAAGGTTGCAGACCCCTGGTCTATACTATACTCGCTTATGTCGGAATAACTTGTGTCACTCAGGGGAGTAAATAAATCATCCTTCAGAGTGACATAAATTACTGATGTAAGCACAAGTGTGGACAGTGCTATGTCCTCGGGAGAGCTTCTCTTGCCAACATAGCTTTTGCCGCTCACGGAGGCTGAAATAGTTAAGCGGATGGGAGAGCTCTCTCCTGTCAGCTTACAGAGTCTATATTAGAGAGCTTACAGCAGCACAGCTGTATTGGTACAGCTGCACCCCTGTAAACGCTAGTGTAGCTGTAGCCTAAGCGTACACTAGATTTGGGTGCCCAGTTTGAGACAATGGTGTCTGATTTTTTAGAGTACTCCAGTTTTTCTTAGCACTTTATCTGTTCAAAGCTCAGCTTCCATTCACTTGAGGTGTAGCTGTGAGCGCTCAGCCCACAGGTATCAAGTTGGGCATGCATAAAATGAAGAACATATAATTAATGGCCACCTGTGAATAGTTTAGTTTAAGAGCCTTGTCAACATTATATAGGAACTCCGTGGCAGATGCGGGGATAGAAACCTATTCTCCAGGGTGGCATTCATTTTTTTTAATTAGGAGACCATCCTTTTCCTTTCAGCAATTCCCTATCACTTTCTAACTTCTGCAATAAACGAGGCTGAGGTCCTACAAATAACAGTCTGCTTTAGTACAGAACATTGACTCTTCCCCAGAACACTGTCTATCCTGAATGAAGGAGTCCCATGATAAAACTAGTATGTGATCATGTAATAAAAGACTGTACTATAATGCATACACTTAACTCTGGCATTTCCTAACTTTTGAGTACTTGACTTTGCACCCTTAACATTAATTTAAATGGTGGAGGGAGAAGGTAGGGTTATGTGTAATTTCCTAGGCTTTTAAAAAAGCAAACTGAAACAACAGAAATTCCATCATGTGGCATCATATTAGCACTCACATGGTTCATCAGCAGGGTTGGAAGCTTCAGATCCACCGCTACCTGAGCTAGCTGATAGTAGTAGTAGTCATCATCTATGTGGACCTACCACAAGAGAAGAATGAAATGCACACTTTGCCAGTAGGTTTCACAGATATTTACTGACCACAGAGGAATGTTGAGAGTCAGGAATTTTGGATTCAATCAGGGTGGACTGATTTAAATCACCAGTTTTAATCAAAATGTAAATTAACATGCAGGAAACTTTGATTTAAATAATAGATTTTAGTAATTTTTTGTATTTATACATTTAGTTTTATTCATAAAGAAAGGTTGGTTTACAACCATTAAAACATGTTGATTTGCTCTAAATATAGTGTTCTGGAATCTATGAACCTATGAACTTTGCACTACATTTGGTGCTTCTTTTTGTTAACCAGAAGGATACACTATATCTATATACATTTATTTAAGCAATTATATACCTTAACATACAATTATTCAAATTCTTAATATTCACATTTTTAGTTATTTTAGAAAATGGCAAATGATGTATTTCTTATTTACTGGATGATGATTATTTTTTGTGGTTTGTGTCAAGCTCTATTTGGATGGAAATTCAAAATCAATTAAAATGCCCTAAAACAGCATTTAAAATTTATTTATTAAATAAAACTAGCTTAAATATGCTGTAACCATAAGGAAAAAAGTTTTGAAAAAAGTTTATCAGGACATATTTGGAATTTAAAACTGATTTCTTAACCAAAGGAAGAACTATCTGTAGTTAGTGAACTGAATTAATTATATCTAGTCACCATGTCCTTCAAGATTTTAGAACCTAGTTTTTACTAGTAGATTGGAAGATGAAAACAAGCTTTCCTGATTTTTCAACTTCCACTTTGTTTTAACTTTGAACTAGGTGTAGTTGAACTGAACTAGTAGAATAAACTGAAATGAAAAAAAAAATCTCTCTTTACATGCAGAAGAGGGTTCTGCTATCAAAAGCTGGCTTAGCATTTCAACAAACTCTGGTTCCAGGTACTTAGCCAATAACTACCATTGGTTCAGTGATCAGACTTTCTTTAAAACATGGCAGCAAATATGTAGTACTAAACAGTATTTTTTTATTTAATTTAAATTATTTTAAGATTATGAATAATTTAGGTCTTAACATAGATTGCCATATTCAAATTTAATTTTAAATGCATTTATTTTTTAAAATGCATATTTAATTGAAATTTAAAAATCTGATTTAAATACATCTGATTTATTTTTTTATTATTCAATTATTATTTGTCTAAACATTATTGGTTTGTGTCCCCCCTGGATTCAATTCCAGGTTCTGGAGGGGAATTTTCTCTAGTGGTCACAGAGACTTTTGCCCTGTTCCCATTGGCTGCAGAGCCTGGGGAGGGCACTGAGGCCATGGCCCTACCTGGCCCACCACAGCCCAGCTTGGAGCAGGTGCTCCGGTGGCGACAGGGACAGGAAGAGGGCAGGGGTGGGGCATTGCATTGGGAGGGCCCCAGCTGCACTCTGTGGCGAGAGACAATGGGCTGAACAGGGGGATGGGTTAGCCCTGTGAGACAGGAGCCATTGTGGGGTGAGTGCAGGCCCCTTGGAGCCTCCTACCCCTGGGTGCAGGACCCAACTCCCACCACCACCCATCTGACCTCCCTACACACTTTAAATGACACTCTGCAGCCCTTTCCTGTTCCCCTCACGCTTGACCCCTTTTCCCCGTGTCCCCTCTGGCTCATTTTGCCAGTCCTATCTCTCCCTGCCTCAGCTCCTCATCCTAGTCTTCCTTTCCCCTCCATATCCAGTCTCCTTCACCAGCCAATCCCAATCTCTTTCCTCCCACACACGGGCTCCTTTTCCCAGTCTCCAGGCCCATCCATTCCCAGTTCTCCTGCCCTGGATCCTCTCCTGATCTCAGTCTCAGCATCCCCGCCTCCATCTGGCTCTTAGTCTGATGTCAGGGTATCTCCTCCATGCATTGGCTCCCAGTCTCCCTCCTGTGCCATTCTGACCCCATTTTCCACCCCATCCCACCTCTAAGTCCCAGCCTCCCTTGCTCAGCCATTCCCAGTATCCACCCATCTTAATATTTCCCAGTACCAATCTTCCCCACGGGCTTCTTGTCCCAATCTACTTCCTCTGCTGCCTCTTCCCTCCCACCCCTATCCCAGTCCAGCTCTTGGTAGTATGGATGGTACAATTGCCATTTTATCAACAATCATTATTTTTTTAAATTTTCAATATTGAATATGCTGAGCTAGGCAAACAAAACGGGGATTCTATGGGGAAGCAAGATAAAACTAATACAAATTTTGAAATATCTAGTGCAATTTTAGAAAAGTTTAGGCCAAGAACTTAGGCAAAAAATAAAAATAAGTTAAAATATAAAAAAAATCATTGCTGCTTATTCTAAAAATAAGTTGACAGTTAATTGGATCCTAATAAAAGGATATTGTCAACTTAAGAATCATATTTAAACCTGATTTATTTAAACTTGCCATTGTTGTGATTACCTTAACTGGGAGAGATCAGTTCATTTGTCCACAATCCTTTTCACTGTTGGCCCTATATAGACTTTTAGTCAGTTTCACACTGTTGTTTGTGTGGGTCTTTTACATAACAACAGGGGAAAGAAAAAACATTTTAAAAAACAGGAAAATGTAAAAGCACAAAAATTGGAAGAAGAAATTAAAAGCAGGTATAATACTTAACACTCCTTTTAATTCACTTTTTCGTTTTTGTCTAGATTTCAATAAGGACTGAAATCTATGGGCCTCAAACACACACACATATATTTTCTAATGACACACAGTCATATTAAACATTTTTTAAAAACTGGTGTCAACACTGGTTTTATGTGTTTTCTTTCTTGTTTTTGATTTTTAACAAATAATAAAGCAGGTTATCCTCTTCTTCATGCATATTGTAGGTTCACTAGATGCCTATGCCTAACTCCCAACCAGGTCTCCCAAGACCCCCTCATCCCACACAAAAAGGTACCATATAGAGAAATGTTTAACTTTTATATACTGTTTTGTTACCAGGCCTTTTGTTAAACAAGAAAACAATGAAATTTACTGACTCCCTTATTTTTTTGTTCTTCCTCAGAAATCTCTCTCTTCACTCCACTTTCTTTCCCTCTCTGCTTGCCTCTTTCCCCTCTAATGCATCTAATGCCTCTTTCCCCTCTAATGCATCTGTTACCCCTATAAATCTCTCCTTTCCCAACTTTCTTTCCCCCAGCCTTTTTTCTCCACTCCCAGTCAGCTGACACATAGCTCCTCCCAGTTCTCTTTCCTCACCCTTTCCAATATACATTATCGAAACCTGTTCCCTGCTAACTCTCGCCCCCTTCTGTTCACTTCATGCCCTTTTTTGTCTCACATGTTCTGGTTACCTATTCCCCAGCCTGTTCCCATTATTTGTCCTCTCTCCCAAACCTTTCCTGCTTTTTTTTAAGCTTTCCTCACTTGCCTCCTGCCCTTGAGGCTCCCTTCTCTCTCTTGCCTTCCTCATTTCTTTCCCATTTTCTACTGCCTCCATCAGTTCATCATTTGTTCCCAGTTCATCCTTTCCATTTGCAGATGTGATACTCAATGAAGATCATATGCCTTCTCAACCACTTCTCTGCCAACAATCCATCTTCTTTACCCTGGTGTCCCATAGTCTCAGGCCCATGATTTCCCTGGCCTCTCCAGATACCCCATTCCATTTCCTGAATCCCTCCTTTGCCCTCTGCTCATCCCCATGGCTTCCCTGCCTCAATTATTCTTTCAGTCTAGCCTCTCTTCCACTAATCCAGCTTCTAATGACAGCATGCTCTAGTTCCTCTTCTGGCTGCCAGTCTCTTCATTGCTCCAACTCCTGGTTCTGCAGCAAACTGACCTGCCGCCCCCCAGCAGACCAATTCTCTACCTTCCAGTGGATCTTCTGCCTCCCATCAAGCATACCTATCCTCTTCCTCCCCACACCCCCTAAAGCAGAGCAATTCTGTGTTTCCCAAATCCTTTCCAGCAAGCCAGTCTCCTCTCTCTCCCTTCATCCAGGTTCTCTAACATATCTGCAGGCTGATTTTCTGACCATGGGTGAAGGGATGCTAGAAATGGTTCCCAACTACTCTCTGACCCTGTGTAAGAAGGGAAGCTATCCTGTGCACGGAGTTCCCATCCAGATCTGGGCTCACTAGAGCATCTATCCCCCTCCCCGTGAACCCACAGTGGGGTTCTCATTGCCTGTCTGGGAAACTAGCTGAGTCTTCCCCCCACAGGTAGCCAGTGGGGGGCAATGCTGAGCAGTTGCAGCAGAGCAGAGAGAGCAGCTCCAACTCAGCACATTCCATAGTCACACAAGGAAGTAGTGCTCTCAGGGCTATGGGGCAGGCAGTGAGGAAGAAGTTGGGAAGGCAGTACCTCCTACCACCTCCTTGTTGTGATGAGCTTAGTGCTGAGCTTTGCTAGGAGCAGATTGATATTTTTAAGTAACACGCACTGTGGTTTTAAGCCACAGCTGGCATGAGGGGGCATGAGGTGGATGGGCCCAGCAGGAAATATTGGAGCAATGTACATGGTCGATCTACTCTTCGGTAGGCACAATACTGTTCAGAGCACCGAGAGGTTATTGCTCCTGCTGCACCCTTTGTTCAGATGTGTCATGTGTTTCTCAGACAGCTCTGGGCCCACTGGGGTTTTGAGTAACACCACCAGTATGAGAGGCTCATAGGACCATGTCCGGCCCCTTTGTGAGTGCCCATACAGTGCAAAGCCCATGCAGAGCAGTGTCCATGCAGTGTTCCCATACGAATCATCTGACAGAACTAATATGTTGGTGATTTAACTGTGCGTATCCCAGGTACTTAACACGTGCACTTTGCTGTTTAAATATTGGGCAGATTTTTAGGGCACAGGCTCTGCAAGCAGCTGCCACTAACATTAATGGGAATCATTTAGATAAGTCCTTAGTCTCTTGACTGAAAACATAACCTGAATTGTTTTCTGAACTCATCTGAAACTCTTTTAATCTATTATTAAACAACGAAAATGAGTGTAATAATCTCAGTAAATGAGCATTTATGTTTGATTCTTTTGCAAGATACTTGTCTTATGTTTGAAAAGTACACTTCTGAGATACCTGCGTATTTAAAAAAACCTGTCGTTGTTATATGTACCACATGCACATGATTGTATTTCTGATGTAAACATTTTGAGCAGGCATTTCTCAGTGCTTTACGGCATTTATTATGCCAAATATAAACCACGTTCAAAGAATATATTTAAGGTCACAAAGTCAAGCACTCAAAGTTAGGTAATGCCAGAATTAAGGATGTCCATACAACCTTAATTCAGTCCCCTTGTGCAAAGCATTTTGATATAGCCTTTAATTGACTGATCACGTACTATTATTTCCACAGAAACTTGACCTCATGCAGTGCACAGGATGGACAGTTCTCACTTAATGAGCAGCTATTCAGTATTTTGCTTTATACTCTTATTCAGTGTGTGGCTCTGTGCCTTATTTATTAACAGAAAAAAATAATATCTACCTCTTACATAGCAATTTGTATCAGAAGGTCTCAAAGTGTTTTACAAAGGAGGTAAATAAGTGGGAGCTGCCATCTGCCAAACCTATGGACGTGGCAGGTAAACAAACCGGCCCGCCCCGGCCCGCCAGGGTGCTTACCCTGGTGAGCCGCATGCCAAAGGTTGCCGATCCCTGCTCTAGTGCATTGTCTAGGTCAGTTTTAAAAATCAGCTTACATTGAAAGAACAAAAAGTTACTGAGATTTCTATGTGTTAGTGTTTGGTTTTTATAATTCACAAAGTTTCCAACACATCACTAGTTTCTTATAACAAGAAATACCTATTAGATATGGACTGCAAATATGTGCATTATTTGATCTGAATTATTTTAATATTTTGTTCAGATTAGTGAACCACCTCAAAGCACTACCTGATCACTAATCTCAAATGTTCAATCTATAGTTCTAGTCTTTTCTTCCTAAAATGTGTACATCTTAATTTAAATCTCTGTAGTCTGCTCAGGTACAATACGTACACAGTTTGATGTCTGAGATACAAAAGATTATTATTGTAGGTAATTTATCACAGATATTACTCTGGATCCCATCTCCTGACAATGCAAGATTGTTCTAATGATTTGTCAAGTCTAGTTTTAAATGTCCCAAATGATGGGGCATCCCCTTCTTTGCTTGTCCCACTGCTTACTAGTTTACTCTAGTAGGACATTTAACTAAAATGCCTTTCCTTAAAATCCTCCTTTGATTGATCTATTTCTTCCATCATTTCATCTATGGTGTCCACCATCTTTATTGAAATTACTGGCAATCTAAGGGCTTTGTCTTTAAAAGTTTGGACCCTCTACTTCCCTCAGCACCATGAATTACTTTTACATTAAAACCGTCTTCTCCCTGGGCTTCTGTGACTATGATATCCTTATATAAATTAACCTCCCATGCTCTTTTTGCATTTCTTCTGGTGGCACTTCTTCTTTCTTCTCTCTCTACTTCTCTGATGTGTCTCAAGTCACTGTCTCTATTCCACTCAGTTTCTCCCTTCTCTCTAATTCCAAGAGCAATTTCATCTGCTCCCATAGTTCCTTGAGGACAGGGTCGTTCATCTGTACAGTACAACACATGCCAATAATGGTATGTACATTGTGATATTGATTACTCCCTACGGAAAGAAAAAATCTGATTATTTTATTATACTTTCTTCCAAGTCTTTCTTGACTTTTCTCATACCAACAGTTTATAGTTACAGTAAATATATATCTCAAATAAATCATTTTAAAGTTCTGCTTTGGTATTCAGTTGACACTTCCTCATCAGCTCTGGAAGCTGTTGTGCCCTTTGTAGTACCACTTGTTAAGTACAACAAGTTTTTGTTGCTCATTCAAGGCAACCAGTATGGGACTTTTAGTAAAGAGGGGCTGGGGCTGAGTGCGACTGTGTTCCCGGTGTGCAACCTGAACTGTGGGACTGCTGAGTCCTCTGTCTCAGCAACCTTGGCTCCCTATCATACTGTAATGCTGTTGGCAAGCTACAAACCTCTGGCAGGTACTGCACTTACACAGACATCCACAGGCAAGGACAAACCCAACTGAGTTAAATGAATGCCTCTCCCAGCCATTCATGAACCAACAATAGCCAATTCCTCCCAACTTCCCAGACTTGTACCGTCTTGCCCTCGTCAGAAGCCTGACCGATGTAAGTTCATTACCCAGTCCACCCCTCCCTCGATTTGGAGAAGACACACACTAGCCCTTATAAACTGAGCTGAGATTTCCAAAGCAGTTTAACGAAAACACACTGTTTTGGGTAAAATAAAAAACAGATTTGTTAACTACAGAACAATAGATTTTAAATGATTATAAGTAGTAAGCAAAGAGATCAAAGTTGGTTACCTCAGAAATAAAAATATTTTTTTGCAATCTGAGTTCTATAAACTAAACAGGATTTGAATCAAGCAGTGTCTCACCCTGACAGATGGTATAAACCAGTCTAAGATCTTTGATACACAGGCTAGAACTCTCCTCCAACCCAGGACAACCCTCCCCAGTTCAAAGTCTTTGTCCTCCAGATGTTTTTCCAGGTGTGGAGTTGTGGGAGGGGGGGAATGAGGTCAATTCATGATGTCATTTCCCCCTTTTTATAGTTTCTTCCAGCTTTCTGGAAAGATCTATGCTTGTGAGATGGAGGTCCGCACCCATTGGTCAAGCAGCCTCCATTGTCTATGCACTCTCTCAGAGAAGTCTTCTGGGATGGTTGCTGGGCAAGTGGATTCCCCTTTAATGGGCTATCAGAACATCTGGCTACTCCATTGTTATACTTGAAAGGCTGGTTGTGAGTGTTCCCAACCTCACAACATATTTCAGTAACACACACATAGCAAAATTTCATAACTCCGCAAACAATGATAGCACATACAATCCAATAGGATATTAATGTTCAAGAGATAAAGACTTTTAAAATGATACCTCACAATGCATACTTTGTACAAAACATATCATAATTATATGACAGTGGAGAGTACAGGGCTTTCAGGCTGCTGCTTTGAGGTACAGAGTGCCACACTGGGGATTGCAGAAGTTGAGCATTTTGGAAGGGAAAATAAACTAGGATCTGGAAACAGAGCTCTCAGAAGCCTAGAAGGAACAGGAGAATTTTTTGTAGACATCGTGGATAACTTCCCAAGGAATCATCAACTGCTTCTTATGCAATGGCTGCTTGTGGAAACAAATAGCTGACTCATCCAGATCCATGCAGGTAGAAATGGGGTTTCCGATGAAGCAAAGGCAAAATAGTGGATGTCTTCTTCTTGAAGATGAATTTGCCTCAGAAGTTCAATTTTGGTTTGGAAGCTCCTCAGCAGGTTCTTCCAGTGTCTCAGACTTTCAACTGGACATAAGCTAAAAACCCATGGGACAAAAACTCAGAGGAAGGAGATTTGAATTTGGATCCATCTAATAGTGAAAACTTAAATTCCTGGGCATGGAACATCAGATCCTAGTATAGTGAGGACTCTTTGGCAACAACCTGACATAGAAGGGCAGTTCTTCCCAGCCTGACTTTCAGGTTTCTTCCTATCACTGGTTCTCAGATTTACGAAGTTCAGAGAGATCACTGAGCTCAATGCCTACATTTATAATTACCTATAGAAATCAAAAGGAGAGGGTTTGTAGCTTGACAGGATTCTTCAGTGTTGTCCTAGCATCTTTAGGTGAGAGCAGTGAATTAAGCTATGGGACAAATGTGAAAAAGGGAACAGAATGGAGCAAAGACGTCACAGTGGCCCTTTAGGGAGAGATACCTGCTATCTTGTTATTGATGCCAAAGTCTGTTAGAAAATTGGTGGATTTGTGGCAACGTATGCACATACCCTACTGAGTCTGAGAGGTAGAAGGGTGAATATATTCTCTCCAACTCTCCTCTCTTCTTTCTCATGGTGAATGGCAGACATAATATCTTAAAGTATGTTTTTATGTCAAAGACTGAGACTTTCAAAAGAGTCTAATAGAGATAAGTGCCCAAATCCCATTGATATCCCTTTAGCTCCTTTGAAAGTTCTAGTCCACATGATCCTTTTTTATTTGTGTTTAGTCTTCTTAAAGTTCTTGAGGATCAGGCCTGTATCTCATATGCAGTAAAATATACTTATAATGTTTTAATTTCATTTTGATTGTTAACTTAAACTTCAACTGCCTTTTGACTGCTGGGTGCAGGAGTTTGAACTAATGTCATGCTCTTTTTATTCATCTGTATAGAGCCATACACCCAATGAAATTATATACATCATAATAAATAACAGCATTAATTTCAGTACAGCACTTTGAATTACGGTAATTCATGTGCAGCAGTGGAAATTTCCCTGAAACTAAGTATTGTCACTGTAGCTTTGTTCCAATCCTAATGGGTGATTCTAGACTCCCAGTGAAAAGGTGAGACTAACAAACTATACCAGTTGGCTCATGAACTTTCAATGTCCTTGTTCACCTTCCCGGTGAACAGCTCTCTTCAGCTTACATTTTAAACAGAGGTAATACAGTAGATGATCAAGAAATCTCTTTCTAGTTTGCCTGTATTTTGTAATTGATCCCTGAATAGTCAGGAGGGAAAAATGCAGTAATTATGTACTTTACCTCACATACAGCATTTTTTCTTGACCAAGAATAAATACTGGAATTATCCTACAATACACAGAAACCAAACAATAATACATTTTTCTCTCCCCTGACACAGCAGTCTGGTATTTTGGCAGCTCTTCAACTCAAACTAATCAATTAAAGACAACATTGATTAAGTTAAACAAAAGGTGGTATTGATTGCAGGCAGTAACCTATAAATAGGCTATTGTTTCATAGTGTTCATAGGTCATTGTTAGCTACACCTTTAAACTTTAAACTAGACAATTGTGTTATTTATCACTTAAGAAAGCAAATGCTGGGGTTTTAGTTAATGCACAGTAACTTATATGCTGCACTGCATTCTAAAAGAGCCCCTTCATTCAGCCTTTCAGATATAAACTTTTTCACAATTCATTTAAAATGGCTGTGTACTGCAATTTACAACATGTTTTATAGCTGTGTATGTGTGGAGTTGCTTGAAATCAAATATGTTCATGGCCTTTCTTCTGAGATAAATGATTAATCAATCAGAGGCTTTTCCCCAACATGGAACTCTCATACAATTTCAAAATAACTATGTGTAAAATTAATGACTAAGCATGAACACAGTCAAATGCGAAGCTTCAGAACAATAAGAATATTAAATAAAACGTGCACAGAGAATATTAAGGCACTATTTAGGGTTGGTTTGACTTGCGTTATTTGCATCCATTTCCCCCCTGTTGATCTTCTGTGAGGAAGGATGGGTATGCAGGATGTATTCTTGCCTAAATAATATGCATAGTGTTACTGGGTCATTATAGGTGCTTCAGTACCTGGAAAAGATGGGTATTCCAGCCCACTGACCTCCCCATAAACACCACATTTCGTACATCCTTTCCTTTTAAGGGTGATTAAGCCCTGAGCAGGATGGCAAAATTAAATACTCACAGTTCTAGAACTTCTGTGGCTGGAGCATGCAGTGAAAGTCTTTTCAGCAACTTGGAAAGCAAAAATCTGTCTAATGCTTTTTCCTTCTGTAGGAGGAGTTGAAAGTTTTTTGTTTAGCCCGCTAAACAGAAACAGACACAGTCTAGATTCCTTTTCTGCTAAAGTGCCTATAGTCCCACCATGAAACAAACTAAAACAAACAAGCAGATTTCTAGTCCCTTCACAGAGTTTGTTCTCCTTCTCAGACTGAGCCTTCCCAAAATGGCCTTAATCCCATACTTACTCCAGGCTGCGTTGGTTGGAGGCTGAAGAGCTCTCTGTTCATTAAACTTTGCCTCTCCCCTTGGAGCCCCATAACTTTCTTTCTCAACCAAACTCAGTTCTATTAAAGGCCCTGATGGATACTAATATCCTGTCAGACATAGTTACATGACCACACACAATGTTCTTAGAGGGCTGGGTTTAGAAACAATGTTACATATGAGTTTCAGTTTCCAATTGAGCAATTGTGTAATTTTGTCTGTTTCAAGAGAAGAATGAAAATGCACAATACTTATTATGTATGTGACATGCTGCCACAAAGAAACCGCATCCACCTATGTTAATGCTGAGGGTATATTTATTTTGCATGTATTCATGGCAATTGGGTGATAGAACTACCTTAATGCACACAACCCTTGCAGATGCTTCTAAAGTTGTTGTTCCTTGATGCCACCTTATCCCTTGTTACTAGTTTTCCTGAAATACAGGAAGGGCATACCCCAGTTATGCTATGCTGAGTTAAGGATAATAATGCTCAGTTCTGCTAAAAGGAACTTTTGTTATACAAGTGTAAATGATACAAGTTATTCCATACAGTTAGCATACCAATGGGGAAATCAATTAAAGAAATAGCTGAATATAGAGCAAGATGTATTCTATAATTTTCTCAAGAAATTCACCTCCTGAAATGTACTAAACTAGACTAGATAGTAGAGAAATAAGAATTGCCATACAAGATCAGATTTATGGTCAGTCTAAATCCAGTGTCCTGTTTGATAATGGGCAACACCAGATGTTTCAGAGAGAGATTCAGGAAACTCCACAACAGGGAGATGTGGGCTAAGGTGTCCCCCTTCCCCATGAAAGTCTGATCTTAATCCCTAATAGCTAGAAATTGTTTTAGCCCTTGAAGCATGAGTATATCCTTTCCAATACTCTTTTTTTAGCATTAATGATTATAACTCTGGATATTCTTGTGATCTATATAAATGTACAATTCTTTGAATGTTGCTAAATTCTTGATCATACTATGGCAATGAGTTCTACTGTCTATTATGTATGGTGTGAAAAAGTATTTACTGTAACTTTTACTCCAAGAGGAAGGACCATGTCACTCTCTTCCTCTGTCATTTTTACTGGCTTCCCACCTGCCTCTGAAACAATGCCAAAGAGCACACCTGATTTTCAGAAATGTTCTTGTCTTTCTGGCCACTTATCCTCAGACTGACTTGTACATTCATTTCACAGCTCCAGTCTATCTGTTTATATGGCTCTATCGGCATAGTATTGGACATTCTCACAATATGCTTCTTAGGTGGGGAACTATTATCCAGGTAAAAAGATTTAGGGCAATTTTTTTTAAAAGCATGTACATCACATTGATTTTCAAAGATACTTGGGCTTCTTTGAAATTTTTACCCTACATGACTTGCCTGGCCTCTCACAGAAATTATGTGGCAGAGCTGGGAATTGAATCCAGATCTCATGAGTCTGAGTCCATTGATTTAACCATAAGATTGTTTTTTTCTCTCTTAGGGTCCTCTCCTTTTCCCCCTGAAATTCTTCAGACCTTAGAGCACTCTTTTACTTTTGCTCCATTGTTTGTTTGGAACATCTTTGTCAACTCCCTCCATATTACTTTATCTATTTAAATTCCTTTTTTACTTTAGTTTAAAACTGGCTCTCACTGTGAAGCTTTCAGGAATTCTTTGTATGAAGAAGAAACAAGAAGAATAAATTATGTACGATGAGAGAGATAGGAGAATGTTAAGAGAGTGTGATTTCTCGTGCAATTGCTAAAGTAAATATGTATGTTGAAAAAAAGGAGGTACCAAAACATGCATGCTTGATGCTGAAGAAAAGCATGTTTCTGAATAATTCATTTGAGAAACTGTTTAAGGACAGATTATCCATACGAAAATACTAACTCCGTAAAGCTACCGAAGTTAGGCCTTAAGCCATCTCTTAAATTAATATTATTTATGTTCTGCGGGTAACTCCATGTAATACAACTTATTTCTGCAAGGGTTTAAATGTTTTAAGAGAGGAGAATTATTAATTTTTTTTTCAAGGGTCCAGTCTGTAGGTCACTTTTTCTATATATTTTAGATCCTTACAGGGTCACTATCACTGTAGTGATAGTACCTGAGTGCCTCACAATCTTTGATGGATTTATCCTCACAATAACCTGGTTTTGATCATTAAGGCCCTCAATGGACTGGGTCAAAGCTACCTCTACAGACTGCCTCTTGGATTGAGGTAAAGTCCTACTTCAACATCAGAGCCATCTGAGTCCCTAGAATGGAGCTCTCTTGCTAGCTTGTCTGCAGATATGGAACTCCCTCAAGAGCTGAGAATGATTGCGGATCTTATCATAATAAGACAAAATGGGAACCCCATCTTTGTAATTTAGCTTTCCCCTATAAATATTTCTCTATGTACTTGGAGAAAGAACAAATATATATATATATATATATATATATATATATATATATATATTTGTCTACTTTCATCTTAAACTCTTTTAGGTATTTAGGTGCCAAAGTGATGGCTATAATATCAGTGCTTTGTAGATGATAATCAGGACAAAGGTTCGAAGAATTGGGAGTTCACAATATACAGTATTGTATAGTTTCCCCAGGGTAGGGCATTCTTTTTTTCTAGCTCCTTTATGAGCAGTTCCTCTATGGCAGCCTTCTGGCTCAGTTCTCTAGGCAGGATTTGTCCATTAAAATTGCTTGATTACCCATATATATATTACCACTTATGATTATTATTATTTATAGGTGGCACCATACTGCCTAGGAGCCCAAGTCATGGACCAGAACCCTGTTGTTCTAGGCATTGTGCAAATACAGAGCAAAAGACAGTCCCTGCTTCAAAGAACTTACTATCCAAGTATAAGATAAGAGACAAAAGATGGATAAAGACAGAAAGATAGGGAAATACAAGGAAACAATGAGACTGTATTGGTCAGCATGATGCTGGTATCATGTGGTATCAGTGCTCTAGCAGCCCAATTGTTGTCATGTGTTTTATAGGCATCATAGCACCCGAGGGTTTTGAAGGAGGATGATGTGTTAGTTTTTCAGATGTTCACAGGAAGATTCTCTCAAGGATGGGGGGGCAGCACTGTAGAAAATACAAAGGTGCTTGTTTGAAAATTTAACAAGTGGGAGTGATGGAGGCTGGCACGATGGGCCAATTGGAAGTGGGAACTGACATCTCAATAGTGAATGAGAGTATAGGTAGAATGATAAAGGCCATGAAGGGCCTTGAATGTGAAGACAAGTAGTTTATTTATGATGTGATAGAGGAGGGGGAGTCAATGGAGGGATGAAAAAAGACAGTGACATGGTCAAAGTGACAGGCTAGGAAATTATCTTTGCAGCAGCATTTTCAAGGGGACCAAACTGCATTTGTCAAGGCTAGAGAGAAAAAATATTGCAGTAATGAGAGCTTAGACAAGGCTTAGCCGTGTGAATGGATAGGCAAGGCCAGATCTTAGAGAAGTTATGAGCAAAGAATCTTTAAAATTTAGACATAGCCTGGATTTTAAGACAGAGGGAAGTCTGAGTAGAAGATGATGCCTAGGTTACAGTTCTGAGTGACAGGCAGGATGGTTGTGCTGTCCACAATGATCAAAAAAGATGGTAGGAGGGAGGATTTGGGGGAGTTAAGAGCTCTGTTTTAACCATGTTGAGCTTAAGCAGAGGACTAGATGACCAAGAGAGACCAGCCAAGATTTTCATGTGGACAGAAGGAGACAGGTCTGGAGCAGAGTGGTAGATAAGTGAATAGTCAGCATAGATATGGTAATTGTGTTTGTCGATGAGATTACCCAGAGATAAGGTGTAGAGAGAGAGAAGAGAAGGGGACATAGCCCTGTGGAAACCCCCTCCCAAAAGGGGATACGGAGGATCCTCTGAAGGATATGCTGAAGGAGTGATTAGAGAGCTTGGAGGATGACCAGGAGAAGACAGAGTTATGGAAGCCAAAGGAGGACAAGATTTCAAGAAGAATAGTGTGGTCGATAGTGTCAAAGGTGGTGGACATCTCAAAGAGGATGAAGATAGACTACTGGTTTTGATCTTCGGCTAGACAGAATTCATTAGCACCGACGCATATTAAAACATATTTACAAATAGGCTAACTAGTGCAATGAGAGGCTAATTTAATTAACAGTATCAGTGGTCATCAGGGAAAACATAAAAGACATAAGGCCTCATTCTTCACACCTTGCCCTGAATATAGTCCAGTAGGTGTGTGAAAACCAGGTATAAATACCTTCCAAATCAGGATGTTAGCAGTTTTACATCCACTTTCTACAGGTGTAAATGACTATGAGAGGTATGAGACAGGTCCATGCTCTCCTGTAACTGCTGCAGGGCAAAGTCCTTGTTCCCAACTTCCACTGGCAACTATTTCCTTTATGACAACCTCCTGTTTAGACAGGAATGGTTTTAACATCCTTTGCTGACTTCATAGCATGAGCCCTGAATATTTTCTTAGGTTTTCTGGGCAGAACTGTGTGATAATTGGAGGCTGTCTCCTTAATGGAAGCTCCTACATTAATGTCAAGCAGTAACCAGGCATGCGCATTTCTACTTCCACTCCTCCTGTTGGATTCTAATAGAAAAGTCCCAATGTCAGTCAGATACTGTAGATTTTCAAGTTCTTTGAAAGAAAAACCAAATTAAACGAGAGTATCACCGTTTAATATTTGACCTCAGATTAACAATATGCACATGGGAGAGCATTGTTAGGTGGGACACACACATTCACATACATGCCCTTCATGAGGAAGTGGCAGAACAGGTGCAAGGCATAGCAAATTATTGGAAGGAAAACTGCAGCTTATAATAATTTGAGAGTACAAAGTCTCATAACTGTAGCATTACTTTGAAGTTTAAATTCTGTGGAGATCCAAGAAATATGTGTTATCAGTAAGTAGGGTTCTTAACAGCCTTTGTAATGGAGTACTGACTAGCCATTTTCACTACTTGATATAATAGCAAACACTTACCTGGTCTGAATAAGAATAAGCATTAGGGGAGACAGCAGCAAGAAATGTGCTTCTCTCTGTACTGTACCAAATGCATGCCTGAATGTTTAATGTTTAAGTAAAAAGAAAAAAAAAACTTTTATGTTATCAAATATAGAAGAGGACATTATAAAAACTTTTGATAGGATAATGTTACACTTACACAGTAGCTTAAGCTACAGTATAAGCACATTATACATTATTGTGTACTGCATGTCATAAAATATGATTTAAATGCATAATATTGAAATCCAGGTTTCAGTTTAGCACTTTGAGTGTATAGTTTTGAAAAACCCAGTCAATTATATTTATAGCTTCATATTTTCTCAGGCAGAAAACAGTTTAGACACATAGGGCCAGATCCTGCAGTCTTTAGGCACTTTCAGCAGGACTGCTGGATTGTCCATAATATGCTTTTCCAGATACATCAAAATGAAAAATAAAAATAAACACCATTACCACATGGACTATAAAGGTTAAAAATGATGTGTCTTCCATTATTCTACCTCCTGTGGCTAGGGACAGAATGCAGACATGCCACAATAATGTTTTTTATTTCTACTGTTCAAACCATATTAATGAGAACATCATTTTGGAGAACTAATTATTTCTATTTGTCTTGTGTCACACTTTCTAATTCCCCTATATTAGCACAGCCAAAGCAAATTAATTGCTTTTCCAGCAGTTGAACCTTGTCCAAGAATGAGCTCACATTCTCTTTCAGTTTTCCAGTTTCTAGAAGCGCATTGTCAAAAATTTCTCCTGATACTAAACATAGCCCAGAGAATATCTGTACAGATTTCTGTTGCTGCTCACTTGATGAAATTTAGAAGTTTAAGTGACCCATCAGGAAAGATAAAGTTCTTAGCTGCAAGATTATACATCAAAACAGTTAAAGTGAAATTAAAATTAAATGAATGAATCTCACTGAAGCAAAAAAAGCAGTAATTAATGGCTCCCTTAATTGTCTTCATAAAATATTTGCATGGGTCTAATTTGCATAATTTGCATGTATTAATTAATCTTTCAAAGGAATTTTGTGCTGAGAGAAGCCAAAAAATCTCTTTGTTTTATTTAACATCTAATGAAATATTTATCTTCTTTAATGAACTTCTCATCTTCATTAAAATAAAAATTGCACAAGTTTGTATGTTTTAAATGTTTTTATAATTGAAGTATTCAAAAAATCTCTTTAGGCTTACAGCATCTGAAAAACAAACTCATTATTATACATTCTATATCATTTTAACTACAGCAACATTTAATATTTGAAAACTTATATTCACTTTTTGCATGGGATTTTCAATGAGTGCAATATCAAGTTTGCTTTTCTTTTTTTGTTTGATATATTACTCTTTGTTATTAGGGCCGAAGAGGCAAACACACATTTTTGTGAGCATTGTCATTCACTTGAGATACTTAACAGCTCTGATATTACATTTAGATCCAAAAGTAGATTTAGAAAGAAGGGCTGGGTTTTAGGACAATAAATAAAATACTGAACGGGTGGGTTTTTCAGATGGTACATGGTTGGTTTTAGACTCACAAGCAGTAACAGCGGAGGAAAACCAGCTGTGTGAGTTACTGTGGTGAATGTTAATGACACAACATGGGAGAAACCAAATGACAAAAGGGTAATAACACTAAGGAAAAGTAGTTACAGAGGAATTAGGTACAGTAAAGGTTGTGGAGAACAAGTCTGAGGTAGCATCCAGGACGGAGGGGAATTCAGAGGGTGAGACTGTGCAGTGCAAAGAATGTTAATGTTGTAATGCAAAATCTGAATGGAGAAGTGTTAGGAGATGAAGTGTGATGAAGCACTTTGCAGAAAGCAATTTCTATAAAAGGGATGGATCTAAAAGGACGATGATTAGTCTTTTAGGGACAAAGGTTAAGGCTATTACTTGAGAAGGGGACCACCTAGATCCCAATGTAATGTATCAGCTAGCTAATATTGCAGGGGATAGTGAAGGGGTGGGTAGTGGTAATAAAGTGTGGTTACAATACAAAATTGCTGCTATACAAAATCTAACATTGTACATAATAAGATCTGTGAACCGTAGTTTCATGTTTGCAGGGATAAGTACAGTATTATTGGAATAATAAAAGTATACTTGAACCAAGCAAATGATTGGGGATTTAGAATACAAAGAAACTGAATTTGTACAATGGAAATGCACAGTAAGGTTTGCACCGTTTTTGAATATGCCCTGTGTGCTTAAATCCCTGCACAGGAGTTTGAAAACACATTAATGAGTCTAAATGCATTTTTTTACTCCTATGACAGACAAGTGATGCATTGAAAATCAGTCTTTTATGAATACAAAAGTAGAAGCTATAAAAGAAACCTTTAAGAGTCTGTACTTACTGGCAAAGGAGAGACAGAAATTAAGAAAAGGCAGATTTAAGTGATTTAAATTGTGTATGGTATCAAGGTATTCTTAGTCCCTTCCTCCCCCCCTATATATTTTACAGCAAATAAACTGGAGAATCATGTAGAATGTCCAAAGAGTGTGGTTGTGTCTGTGCTCCATTGCTTGCCTGGTAACATTGGAGTAGCAGTGATATGAAACTGACTGTAGTAGCTGAATTTAGCCAGTTTCCTGCAGCTGCTGTTGCTAGGAGTTGTGCGTCATTTCAGGAACAATCCCCATACATGATCATTCTCCTCTGCTGCTTGGGAGCAAGGATGTGACCCTTTAAGCACAGCATATTGTAATCTGATCACCTGTAGAATGCTGGAAGTTGTTCTAGAGCATGAATCTCTAGCGTAGAATAGACTGCTGGAACTCTGCTAATAAAGGTTAACCCTATAGCTTTAACCCTATAGCTTTGCCTGGATTTAACACTGCAGCTGAACACACAAAATGAAAAGGGTAGTACAAAGACTCAAACAAAAATGAGGACAAAAATGTGTGGAAACGAAGTGGAGGGAGGTCAATTTAGATGCATGAAATGTAACAAAATCCAAGGGGAAAAAAAGAAATTATAGTAAATTAGTAATTGAAACTCAGAAAACAACTTGCCCTTAAAAATTTGAATTTGTTAGAGGGAAAGACCAGGCGTGAGGAGGTCTGGATTTAATTTAAGCTCTGCCACTGGTTTTCTATGTGAACATGGAGATAGGAAAGAATTTTTCCAGTATCACACAAAATTATCGCACGGTTTGGTAGCTGGTTTTTCTGTCTGTTTTTCTTCACCTTCCCTTATGTACCTACATATCCGTTAGTTGAAGCTGGCTAGTGGAGGCTCATGGGTTTTGGCTTGCCTATGACAGGGAAATGGTTATTTTTTTGAAATTTATCATTGTGGGTATTTGTGTCCTTTTGCCATAGCTTTATGTTGAATGGGATCCTTTCTGGGAATAGTGCACACACAGGCCATATCTCATCCAAACCCAAATCAAGGTCCTAGGAATGAGTGGACTGTGGGATATAATTAGTGATAGGCCAGGGGTGACAAGCATAGACTGTAGAAGCATTGTCCTTGTTCGAATCCAGAAAGAAATAATTATATAATTTCAAAAAGAACAGGAGTACTTGTGGCACCTTAGAGACTAACAAATTTAGGTCTGTGTGTTTCACTCTATGCATCTGAAGAAGTGAGCTGTAGCCCACGAAAGCTTATGCTGAAATAAATTTGTTAGTCTCTAAGGTGCCACAAGTACTCCTGTTCTTTTTGCGGATACAGACTAACTCGGCTGCTACTTTGGCCTGGTCCACACTAACCCCCCACTTCAGACTAAGGTACGCAAATTCAGCTATGTTAATAACGTAGCTGAATTCGAAGTACCTTAGTCCGAACTTACCGCGGGTCCAGACGCTGCAGGCAGGCTCCCCCGTCGATGCCGCGTACTCCTCTCGCCGAGCTGGAGTACCGGCGTCGACGGCGAGCACTTCCGGGATCGATCCCAGAACATCAATTGCCTGCCGCCGGACCCGGAGGTAAGTGTAGACCTATATAATTTCAGTTCAGAGCCAAATTTCAATGGAAAGGGCTGTTTAGGATCCCTGCATGTTTTGCATCTGTTTTTTATGCTGCTGAATAATAAGATGAAAGAATTTATAATTGTGCATGTTTTCTTAATTTTTCAACCAATCATACCATAACCGTAACCAGCTGCATAGAGCTTTTATCTGCTGACCTGTCCATGGCAGCACAAATGCTTCCATATCTCACAAGGGTGTTGTGAAACTTAATTAATGTAAGGCACTATAGAAGTGCAACTGTTATTTTTAACTAATCCTTTTATATGTTTTTAACGACTGATCAGATTCCCAGGGATTAGAAAGCAACAAACAGAGATGATACAAAATACAGCAATTTATAACTATTAACAATCAGTTATTGACTGGTTTGTTTGACTCTAGTATGGGGTATACCAGGAGCTATTTTGTAGGATTTAGCAACGGAATAGTTTACAGTACTAATTTGAATAAAGCCAGACAGCATGGATTTCAATATAGGAAAATCTTACTAAACTGACTTATTTGCATTCTTTTTTGTTAGGCCTGGGTAAAACCAGCAAGTGCTATATTCCAATGGCAGTATTTTCCTCTCCAACCAGCATGTCAATCTCTGATGTGTACTCTGAATTTATTCCATGCACAGAACTTCTATTGCATCAGAGGGAGTTCAGCACACAGTTCTGATGGATAAGAATATCCAACAAGTGCATATCCAACAAGAGAGTTTTGCTCTTAAAATTTCAAAGATTATCAGCCAAGCAAAACCTCGAACAATTAGCAAATGGATTAAAATCAATCTGTTTAGAAACTCAAAATTGGTGGTTGTAAAAGAGAAGCTTTTTCTACACTTTTCTAAGGATACTCATAGTGTGTCTTAGGTTAGGACAAACCTCATTTAATTAGTATCTTCTTTTATCATTAGAAGTGTGCTAAGAGAGTGCCAAGTATGATGAGAGTATGCCAAGTTACACATGATGAGGAGTCATAGACACCAAGTCCAGAAGGGACCATTGTAACCTGTTCCTTTAACTTTAAAGTATCCAAAGGTGATGACTTCATTGGTAACTTGATGCATGAATCTTCATCATTGCACTTTCTTGCCAGCATGATGGAGAGATAGAGCAAGAGATAACATTTTTACATGCCTCTTGTAATATTTATCACCTATTTTAGGTAAGCACACAGCACCACCCCACTCCCCCATTGTAGTTCCCTTGCATGGTATTTTACATTAAAATACTCAAATGCTTGAATATCTCTAAAGTCATCAATACAAACAAAAGCTTCATTTCAGACTGACTGAGTGAAATATGCCAACAGTTATCATGTTAATTTTAGAAGTTACACGTTTTAGCAGTGGTTATTCTTGTACTGATATAATTTAGCATGGCGGCTAGGCCTCAAATTATTCCAGTACTCAGACTTGCCCACAGATTTGATTTGACCCCCTCTCTAGTAGTAACTTTATATCTTTTGAAAATATGGCTTCTTTTAATAAGATCACTCATTCAATCAATCAAAGTGTAAAGGAAGTGGAACTACAGTTAATGCATTTAGAAGGATACCTAGCCAGCATCTCATTCCATCTACAGTTAGGATTTACTGTCAGAATATATCTATAATACATATTCTTCTCTCAGTGAACTAGCCAAGTGGCCAGTAAAGAGGAAAATTTGTTGTATAGAATAGGCCACTGGCTTTAAAAACTAGCTTTTTGACTCTTTATAAAGAGGATGCTAAGTTTCTATAACACCTGAAGGACATCTGGGGAAAGAGAAGCATATATAAAGATAATGCAATGTTGTTTTATTTTTCCTAGTTGAAAAACATTAAGTGTGTATCAGTAATGGTAAAAGGAACATTTTTTTCTATTACAGTCTTGTCAGCTTTATTTGTTAAAAAGTGATGTGGTTTCTAATAGCTTAGAAAAAACAGCAATGGCATAATAGTGGTTTTGTTATGGCAGTCATAAAGGATGGATCACAAAGAGTTGGAACTGGCATTGGAAAAAATATGTAATAAAGCCAGGACCAAAATATTTACAGTACTGGTTTATGTACATGACATTAGAATAGATATTGCTAAAAATATACAGTACCATATTAGATAGTTCAGCTTTTGACTTGTTTGTTTAGCCTCTTTGTTGATTTTGCAGATTTTGCCTATGACAAATTGTCAGTGCAACCCTTGCATTAGGAGACATGTATTTTTCATGATATTGTTTCATACTGCAGTATGTTGGCTACAAGTCCTTTCAAGTAATCAAATTATATTGAATACAAACATAAAATAAAGAGAAGCAATAATTTACTCTCTTTCCGCTTTTCACTCTGTCACATAGATATTCACAGTCATTGTAGTGACTATGTTTGCAATATGTTTGCATGTAGATGAATTCAAAGTAAAAATTACAGTCATTGTGCCTGACTCTGGCTTCATTGATGGGATACCATCTAAATCTGATATAATTGAATGGAGAGTCAGGTCCATTGTTCAAATTCATGCCTTTTTATGTGCTATAATATTCTGCTGATTGTCAAAAAACAATGACTACGAAGACAAAACTATGCCATTTTAAGTACTATGGATCCGACTGAAAATCTTAGTTATGTTAGTGAGAACTTACTTACACAAATAGTTCCATTAGCTTGAATTCAGACTACTCATCAGGGTAAGGCTCATCTATGTAAGAAACATTTCCACAGCCCGACCCTAAGCATCCAATGCAGGAAATAATTGCTGTACTGTGTCCGACTTTGCCAAGTCATGATAAAGATGTAGGTCATTTTCTCTAAGCCTTTCTTACATTTAAAGGAGTGGTGGCTCTTTTAAATTGTACATTGTTAAGTTTGTTTCCCAGCCTTTGGGTACATTGTTGGACTACTTGATATTAAGATACACTCACTTCCCACACTTTTCTTACAGTTTTCAAGCTTTGCCCAGTTGGAAAACAATAACAAATGTAAAACTTGGTTTTTCTCACACTTTTCTTGCCCCTCTTCCCCCCCCCGTTTGGACAGTGATGGGAAAAAAAGAGGAGAGGAGTAAAAAAAGAGAGACAAAGGAAGGAAAATCTAGAAAACAAAAATGGAAAATCATAGAACTGGTAGGGACCTCTAGAGGTCATCTAGTCCAGTCCCCTGAAATCATGGCAGGACTGAGTATTATATAGACCATTCCTGACAGGTGTTTGTCTAACCTGCTCTTAAAAATCTCCAATGATGGAGATTCCACAACCTCCCTAGGCATTTTATCCCAGTGCTTAACCACCTTGGCAGTTAGGAAGTTTTTCCTAATGTCCAACCTAAACCTAATCAAAATGAAACAGCATTTAAGATGGAAAAGAAAGAAAAGCTTTCCTTTCCTTTTGAAATGTTGATTTGGGACAAATGTTTTCCATTCATTTTTCTGATTGGAAAATAGAAAAAAAAAATTACCGAAGCCAACATTTTCCTGTGGAAAATTTTCTCTTTTGAGAAAATCACATTTTTAAGCAGGAAAATGTTTCAGCCAGCTCTGTTTGTCACTATAAGGGGTAGAAAACTACTCAAAGAAAGAAAGCTGATGAAATCATGTGACTTCCCGAGTTGGTGCCCTAGACATGGGCCTTGAATGCCTGTGCTTTAATCTGGCCCTGTTCTCTTCCTGGCCTTAGTTACCTTTTGTTTACAGAATGCAGTGTTGTGTTCTTTCTGGTTGGAGGGTGCTGTTTCCATGTGATGTGGGGACTTCACCAATAACAGCAACCCAGTGTATACAGTATGCTTCAGAAGCCACACAGTGTACAAAAACTTAGCTTCATGACATGTTGTGTTTTCTGGGTCACCACTACTAGTGAAGTCTCATACAGCACCAAATTCAAATCAAACAGCAGTAGGGTCCACCATAAAGGCTACTTGATTCTGTCATCAGGCCAGTTTAGGCTGTTGCTGGAGGTGGAGGAGAAGAGGAATGTTGCAATATCTACCCTGAAGAGTATTGCCACTGGAAAGGGACAGGGAAAGAAGGTAGAGCTATCACTGAAGTATGGAAGTGCATGTGTAAAGAAGTGCCCAAGATGAAAGCACATCAGTCAATTAGGGAAACCAGTCTGCATTAGGAACTGTAAAATAACCCACTTGGATCAGCATTAGCACTTGTGAGACAAATAGTAATTTCCTTCAATTTAAAATGTAGAATTTTTCATTCAATATAGCAGTAAAAGCAACAAGCTTTGCTTAATGGCCGGCTACCGAGTTAAACCATATACACATCTTTCAGTATGAAGCCTTCATCAGGATTAATGGGCTGCTTTGTTTTTTGTTTTTGTTTTTTCCAGTTTTTCAGCTATGTCGCTCATGCTAAGCCCCAGGATCTTGATTAAGATCTATTTGTGTTTCTATTTTGTAGTCAGGATTATGTGTGACTTTAGTTTATTGCTCATTTCTTAGGGCATGACTTGTGGTTTGGTTTCTGTCACCTTGACTCTTGTTCTGGAGCTGATTGCCTGGTGCTATTGTCTTCCATAAGCTTTCTTTCATACAGAATACCTAAAAGCAGCATGCTTGTTTCACATATGTTTTGACATCCCGTGCAACCTTAATGGATTTTCCATAAGCTTCCTGCAATGCAATCTATCTGTTTTACAGCCTCATGTGACTCTGCTTCCATGTTTTATATAGGACAGTTATTCTTTGTTGGCACACAAATCAGAGCAAGTATAGTTGTAAATTCAGGAAAACAGTGGTGTTAATGTAGTATTGATGTCAGAATATGGTTGCTTGCATCACAGTTGATATACAAAAGCTAGTGCAAGCAGTAAAGTTAAAT
>NW_020664372.1:1612321-1679452 GCF_002925995.2 Terrapene triunguis | reverse complement strand
ATGCTGCAGTAGTCTATCCTGTGCCGGGCCTGGGTCAGATAACCCCCAGGCACAGGTATTTCTCTGACCTGGCCAGAGCCTCAAGATAGTTTGTGCAACAACACTACTCAGCTAGGAACCCTCCTTCTACCTCACAGTGTGACAGACTCCCTAGGCTTCCAGCCTACCCGTGATCCAGTTCTTGCTCCAGCCTTGTCTGTAGTTTACTCTAACCTTGCTCCAGCCTTGTTACTGACCCACTCCTGCCCTGCATCCACCTCCTGACCTGGTTCAAGATCTATTTTTATGTCTTAGGTTTTGGAGCAATAGGATATACTTAGGCAGGTGATGGTTATCTAAAAATGAGAACCATATGAGGGGAACTATAAAGAGAGGATACAAAACTGAGAACAAAATATGGGGAAGGGAAGCAATCCCTCCACTTCAGGGAAAAGAGAGTTAGGTGTCAGGCTATTTCTACACTACCGCAGTAAGTCGACCTAATTTATACTACTCCAGCTACATGAATAACGTAGCTAGAGTTGACGTAGCTTAGGTTGATTTACTCGATGTCTACACCATGCTGGGTCGACGGGAGACACTCTCCCATCGACTTATCTGACTCCTCTCATTCCTGGTGGAGTACCAGAGTTGACTGGAGAGAACTCTGCCGTTGATTTAGCGGGTCTTCACTAGACCTGCTAAATCAACCCCCAGTGCATAGATCAAAGCAGCGTCGATCCCGCAGTAGTGTAGACATAGCCTCAGACAGAGACCCATTCTGATGCTTAGACTTTTCAGCATCTCATAGTCACAAGTCCAAGATTGCTTGCTGCTGTGCTAAAAATAACTTTGTGCTTTTGTACTTCTGAAAGCACCATACCAAGTAAGGCATTTGTTTATCTGGAACTTAAATCTGACTAATACATGTCATGTAGAACTTTTGTAAAATTGATCAGCATAAGAATTATTCGCACTGTGACACAAAGTGAGTTAATCACAATGAGCTGTGCAGGGTCACAAGCTTATAATAGTTAGCATTAACTTCATGGTATTACAGGGTTTTACACAGTATTCCTCAGTGTTGGGGTTTTTTTTTAAGAGAAGTGACCAGAATGCAGTGCCTAGAGATGCAGGTTCAGGGATGGAAAGTAATTAATTCTCTTGTATTTCTGTTTCCTCTAAGTCCTTTTCTTCCGCTCATACAAACAGAACAACTGCAGCCGAGTTCACAAAACAATAATAAGATAGTGTATTATTGCTTTATATCTTCTTTTTAAAAAACAAACCTCTCACTTTGCCACATCAATGTCTTTTGTGTACTTAAAATGCAAGATCTGTGTCATCTGGATGATCTTTAAATAAGAGGAGATATGTGCAGATATTTAATGGAATTGTTAGTTTACTAATCAAACTTTTGACCTTTTGCTTGTTCTCATAACATCCAATGTGATTATGAAGTGATTGAAAAAAATATAAACAATGAAAATATATGGGGAAACTGTTAAAAGGAGAAGATCCTGAAATAGTGGAGATTTCACTTTAATATTCAAAGAAACTACAAACACCTAGGCAGCTCATTGGATATTTTTCCATTCTGTATTTTAATCTCTGGCAATTTGGATGCAAAATTTAAACATCTTAAGTATAAAATCTTTAGTTCAAAAAGGTAAGTATGAAAATATCACTCCACTGCATGTTTACATGAAATGTTAGCACAACAATACCTGTAAGTGAATGCTGAGTAGAAAAATTAAAAGTATGTCATTACTCACAGTATGCAAAGGGCTAAATTTGGAAGTAATGTGTAGAATTCAGTAGCATTGTACAGAAGCTAAATTGGGGTAGCATTTATCTCAGTGTGTTTAAGTACATTCATGCTTGCATGAGTTTATTAACATGCTGGGTGAAAATAATCTATCTCTGCCACAGGCCGTACTAGCCCATTGGGGGGGCCTAAGCAGAAATATTTTGGGGTCCCCCCAGACAAAACACATACTAATAATTAATAGGGGACCACCTTGAGCTGCTCCGGGCCTTAAGCAATTGCTTAGTCTACTTATGCCTTGTTCCGGCTCTGATCTCTGCATAAAACCTGGGAAAACATTGATTTTTTCACAGGGTTGGAGAATGAAATCCACCAGCCTCAACTCTTGAGCAGGCTGCACTCTGGCCCTGCCCCCTTTTCCTCAATCCTATTTTCTTGACAGGGTGTGGGTACTGGTGCTGTGTAATCAGCATATCAATCCTTGACCTGCCTGTCTCCTCACCAACCATTTTGGGTGAGTGTAGAGACCACCTTTTTGGCATGCAGTAGTGTGAAGACCCGCGTCTCATCTCCCTCAATTTACCCCCACCTGAATACTATAGAAGGGCATCAGTGTTATTGATGATCTTGTACCCAAGAGGAGTCTTTTCCATTCTAGGCATGTTATTTTTTTAAAGATTAATAATTAGCCACATATCATGAACTGAACTCACTTTAGAAATGCCAGGATTATACTCTCTGTTAGATTTTGTGGTCTCTGAAAGAACATCATCATAAATGGTTTTCCCATGGTTAAGCAGTCAGACTCCCATTTTGGGGTCTTCCTGCTTTTGTGGTAAATAAATCCTCTTTTGTCTGCATTTTAAATAAAATATATGAAGAGTAGGGAAAAATAGATTTCACCCTTAATTAGCTGCTTCCTTTTAAATTTTTCGAAGAAGAGTTACAATTTGATTCAGATCCTTTCCGTCTGTTGCAATATATTTGTGTTTCTTTTGACTTCCCATTGCCTTCTTGTCAAACACCACATGAATCATTATCATTTGTTTGCCATTCATTATTATCATTATTATTATTTCTTCCTCCAAATGATTAAAACATCAGGTTGAATGAAAGGTTAGAAGTACACTGTGATTCACATTTGCCCCATCTTATTAAAACAAATAAACCAGCCGGTAATATAATTTAAAAGTGCTTGAGCTGTGGCTTGCTGGTGCTTTTATCAGCTCTGGGCTGAGGAGGTTGTGTGAATTCGGGCATGCATGTAGAGCTGTTCCTTGAAAGGGATAAACCTCATTAGATTACAGGTATCTGGAAATAACTTCTGAGAAAATAGCTGTCATTTTCAATAAAGCTACTTTCTAACAGGAAATACAATTTATTATGTTCTTTAGCTCAAGTGAGCATCTTTTCTTCTATTTAAATAAAAGTAGCACTATTTTATGTCACAAATGTTTTATTTCTTTTAATATATTGAACTGAGGCTGGATCATGATGTTTTGCACTCTAGTACCGCAGTGTATAAAATGTTGGGGACAAAATGCCATAATGACTCTAAAGTCACAAAATGTGTGTTACATTAACTTCTATTGGTGTGATATTTCATTTGCCTGCATGCCACCCTATTTGCAGAGAGAAGGAGAAATGCATTGTAATTACATCAGCTGGCTAGAATCAAAATTGACATTTTTCGAAAGTATTCAGAATGTAGTAGCAATGGGCCTGATCCATTAAACTTCAGTATAACATTCCCAGTGACTTCAATGAGAGCCAAGGTTTGGGCCGGTGGTTATATGGTAGTATTTGGCTTGCAAAGGGATTGCTTTCTGAGCTCAGCTTATTTCAACTGCCATTAAAGAAGGTGGCCTTCAAATAGATTTTTTTTTAGCAGTATTAGAAAAATCTATAGTTTCAGTTAAAATAGAATCAGGGTGATGTGTTAGTTTATTATTTTTATTATGGTAGCCTCTAGAGACCTCAGCTAAAGTCTGGGCCCTATTGTGCTAGGCACAGTACAGACTCAGTAAGAGAGAGTCCCTGCCCACAAATTATTTGCAATCTAAAAAGAAAAGAAAGACGAAAGGAAAGCAGAAGTGTAGAGAGATGAAATTACTTGTCCAAAGATGATGAGTGGTAGTGATAAGAATAGATCCTAGGTCTTCTCTGGTCAAACACTGTAGGTATCCCCTCCCTACTCCCATAGCCAGAACAGGTTTCCCCCATTTGCAAAGGCTTTAGCCTATCACTACAAAAGAGTTTACTTGGTAGCCTTCTGTTGATGGTAACTGGATGATTGGTAATCCACAGAGTGCAGGTTTGGCACCAGAGCCTTGGATGTGGGCTCATGGATTTTCATAAACCACAGCTGTAACCAGGATTGCAGGGTACTTTTACTAGAATAATGATGGTCATTTTTAATATGCACATTTCTAAAGCAACCATCACTGTAGTACCAGTAAAAAGAATGAGGAATACTTGTGGCACCTTAGAGACTAACACATTTATTTGGGCATAGGCTTTCGTGGACTAAAACCAACTTCATCGGATGCATGCAGTGGAAAATACAGTAGGAAGATATATATACACACAGAACATGAAAAAATGGGTGTTACCATACCAACTATAACAAGACTAATCAATTAAGGTGGGCTATTATCAGCAGGAGAAAAAAAAACTTTTGTACTGATAATCAGGATGGCCCATTTCAAACAGTTGACAAGAAGGTGTGAGTAACAGTAGGGGAAAAATTAACATGGGGAAATAGTTTTTACTTTGTGTAATGACCCATCCACTCCCACTCTTTATTCAAGACTAATTTAATGGTGTCCAGTTTACAAATTAATTCCAGTTCTGCAGTTTCTCATTGGAGTCTGTTTTTGAATTTTTTTTGTTGGCGTATTCCGATTATTAGGTCTGTAATTGAGTGACCAGGGAGGTTGAAGTGTTCTCCGACTGGTTTTTGAATGTTATAATTCTTGACGTCTGATTTGTGTCCATTTATTCTTTTTCATAGCGACTGGTTTGGCCAATGTACATAATAATAATAATAATTAATGGAGATATCCCATCTCCTAGAACTGGAAGGGACCTTGAAAGATCATCGAGTCCAGCCCCCTGCCTTCAGTAGCAGGGCCAAGTACAGATTTTGCCTCAGATCCCTAAGTGGCACCCTCAAGGATTGAACTCACAACCCTGGGTTTAGCAGGCCAATGCTCAAACCACTGAGCTATCCCTCCCCCCCATGTCAGAAGGGCATTGCTGGCACATGATGGCATATATCACATTGGTAGATGTTCAGGTGAAAGAGCCTCTGATGGTGTGACTAATGTGATTAGGTCCTATGATGGTGTCCCTTTTGAATAGATATGTGGACAGAGTTGGCAATGGGCTTTTTTGCAAGGATAGGTTCCTGGGTTAGTGTTTTTGTTGTGTGGTGTGTGGTTGCAGGTGAGTATTTGCTTCAGGTTGGGGGGCAGTCTGTAAGTGAGGACTGGCCTGTCTCCCAAGATCTGTGAGAATAAGGGATCGTCCTTCAGGATAGGTTGTAGATCCTTGATGATGCGCTGGCGAGGTTTTAGTTGGGGGCTGAAGGTGGCAGCTAGTGACGTTCTGTTACTTTCTTTGTTGGGCCTGTCCTGGAGTAGGTGACTTCTGGGTATTCTTCTGGCTCTGTCAATCTGTTTCTTCACTTCAGCAGGTGGGTATTGTAGTTTTAAGAATGCTTGATAGAGATTTTTGTAGGTGTTTGTCTCTGTCTGAGGGATTGGAGCAAATGCGGTTGTATCTTAGAGCTTGGCTGTAGACAATGGATCATGTGGTGTGGTCTGGATGAAAGCTGGAGGCATGTAGGTAAGTATAGTGGTCAGTAGGTTTCCGGTATAGGGTGGTGTTTATGCGACCATCGCTTATTAGCACTGTAGTGTCCAGGAAGTAGATCTCTTGTGTGGACTGGTCCAGGCTGAAGTTGATAGTGGGATGGAAATTGTTGAAATCATGGTGGAATTCCTCAAGGGCTTCTTTCCATGGGTCCAGATGATGAACATGTCATCAATGTAGCACAAGTAGAGTAGGGGTGCTAAGGGACGAGAGCTGAGGAAGTGTTGTTCTAAGTTAGCCATAAAAATGTTAGCATACTGTGGGGCCATGCGGGTACCCATAGTAATGCCACTGACTTGAAGGTATACATTGTCCCCAAATGTGAAACAAAGTCTCAAAGTTCAGCCACCAGGTTTGCTGTGACATTATCGGGGATACTGTTCCTGATGGCTTGTAGTCCATCTTTGTGTGGAATGTTGGTATAGAGGGCTTCTACATCCATAGTGGCCAGGATTGTGTTTTCTAGAAGATCACCAATGGATTGTAGTTTCCTCAGGAAGTCAGTGGTGTCTCGAAGATAGCTAGGAGTGCTGGTAGCATAGGGCCTGAGGAGAGAGTCTACATAGCCAGACAATCCTGCTGTCAAGGTGCCAATGCCTGAGATGATGGGGCATCCAGGATTTCCAGGTTTATGGATCTTGCGTTGCAGATAGAACACCCCTGGTTGGGCTTCTAGGGGTGTGTCTGTGCAGATTTGTTCCTGTGCTTTTTGGGGGAATTTCTTGAGCAAATGGTGTAGTTTCTTTTGGTAACCTAGTAATACACAATAGATTCTGATCTCAAACAGCCTCAGTGGCTCATCCCAAGAGTGGTCCATCCTCTTTTGCACACTACATTCTACTTGACATTGATTTAACTGCAGGAATATTTTATTTATTTAGATTGCAACCTAAAGCTACACTTGACACGTCATATAGATTTTACACTTTTACAGTTGCATATGTTAATAGAAATAATACTGCAATACAGTTGCATTTTATCCAGCAAAATGTTTAGACTGCCAGAAGCTAAATGTTGCACACGTTACACAAGTGTGAATGTAAATGTTCCCCAGTTTACTTCTCAAAGAGGATGCATCTCATGGCATATGTATTGCTTCAAACTCCCACTCCCCCTACCCTACCCTTTTCAAGCGTTAGGTCAAAACTGTTTTTTGTCCATGACATTTCTGACCTTGTAACTATTTGGATGTGTTTATTCAAAAACCTCAAGATGAGTTTTAATTAAAAAGGATTTAAAAAAAAAATTAAATACTCCCTTGCCTGGACTATAACTCCTGTCATCACATCCCCCAAAAACAAAAACAAATATGAGTGTTAAGAGTGTGGGCACTTTCACATTGTGCAAGCTCCTTTTAGTAACTCAATCTTGCTGAACATTGACATTTACAGGAGACCAATTAAAACATAGTTAAATTCTGCTAATTATAAGTGCTTTTACTCAGCAAGTTATCACAATTTTCCTAATTTGTATTTTATATTTCACATTAAGAGTGGGAAGTATTATTGTGTATTTATAACATGCATACCTCTAGTGTTGTACAGTATCTTGTGAAAACAGTATTCATTGTGACAAAAATACACTCCATCTTTATAGACATATACATAGAGTAATAAGCAAAATCGGTAGAGTTTATTTGTATATATTTGTCTGGTGGGGGATATAATATATGTCTGTTAATCATATACACAATATCTTTGTGTGCTTGTATATAAAATCTACATACTCTAAATTCAATAAAATATAATGTACATACAAGGCCCTGTTTAGCTATCAGGTTTTATGGGTTTTGTGGTATGCTCCTCTGAGTTAGGAAACCCTACTAATGATAACACTCCAATAGGGTTCATGCAGGAATTTTGTCAGCACCTTCATAAGGCCAAGATCACTTTGATAACAGCATTGGTAGGCTCCAGTCACTCCAGCTGGAGCTTAGAGAAAGGAGCTTGGAGAAAGGAGAGGTGAGACCTGTATGGGATGGGAGGGGGTAATCTGAGGAAAGGAAAGGGGAGAAAAGGATATAAGTATTGTATTAGATCAGCTATATTAGATCATAATATGAAGCTATAGCAACTCACAGACCACTCAACATTTGCTCTTGTGGTTTGATGTCACCACGTCCCTGAGATGGAGAGCGAGATGCCTGTTTGTTCTTTACATGTAGTTTCATGATGTTATTTGCTATATATAGCATGTGTACTTGGAGAAGAACATGAAACCTACAAAAACTCCTTCTCTTTCTCCTGCTTGTAAATTTACCATGAGCAGTCTCTTGAGAAGAGTACCTTGGTGTAGGTATTATATTTTTCAAAGCGCAGTTTGGTGCAATGGGTCCTAAAGAAAAAGTTGTTCATTTTTGTATCTTATCCCTCCTGTTGTGAATTTTGAAAAATTAAATAAAATACTTAGTAATTTCTGGAAACTGTTAAAATCTTTCTAAGTATGACTTAATCTTCAAAGTGCCTAATCTACAGTAACCATGGCAGGTGGCATATATTTTACAGCTGACATATTTAATGCTTGCTACATTTGTCTATCTGTTAGGAGAATTAGTCAAATAAGTTAAGAGAGAATATAGATGTATTATAAGGAACCTAACAATAGGATTAGATCAGATACTTAGTTCAGATATAGCATTCTAAGGTCATTATCAATATAAAGAAAATTAATGGCACATTTTATAATCCACCATTAGGCTGGTTGAGGAACAATGAGGTTTATATTTTATCATACATATCCATCATATCGTAGAAGGTAACAAGTTTTAAAAACAAATATGTGTTCGACTTTGTAAAGAAGACAGAGTTTTTTTAAGACCTTCATCAATATTGTCTTTTGTTGACTTTAGATGGAAAATGCAAGGCCTTCTCCTGCTCCCATTTAAAAAAAAAACTCCCATCGACTTCAGTGTCAGATTGGCTCCTTAAGCAATGATTTTTTAAAATGTACTGCCGTTGTCTACATATCCTTTTTTCATGTAAGTGGTTAGAAGAGTTCATCATCATATAGACATATTTTAATTGAGAATATTTGAAACTAAACATTTTATTTAAAAGGCATGTAGAGACCAAGTATAGTCAAATAAAATATAAGTCACTGAATTTAGGTTATCTTAATGTTTAGGCCCAGGAGTTATGCCTAGCACTCATTAACACACACACATTCAAGATATCCAAAGTGCTGGTATATACTATAGAGTAATTCTCCTACAGAGGTATTGAGACAGCTTTAGTACTATTGTTGCTATTTATTAAATATGTGTGGGAGAATTAAATGTAACTATAGCCTGTAATGGGTCCAGCCATCTTAAGTTTTACAATTTTTAAATAAGTTTTATCATACCTCCTGATTTGATATTTACCAGGCTAGTTTTTACATGTTCATTCTCCTCCCCCCTCCTCCCCCCCAGGATTCTCACAAACATTTTGGTTGCACTTCATGCATCACCAAAGAATAAAAAGCCTTTAAGTTGAGGCCGTACTCAATTCCTTTTTATCTCTAGTGCACAAAGAACATAAAGAGCAAAGAGAACACTGAAATGGTTCTGAGATTAAGCGGTGGCAGGTAGTGGAAGGGTGGAACACTCCAGTGAAAAAGGCTTGGAACTTCTGGGAAAAGGAGAGGGGCAGGGAAGAGTGAAGGGGAGAAAAGATCAGGAAAAGTGATGCAAAATGAAATTAAGAATAGAGGGAAAATGGGCAGAACAACTGCAGGAGAGGAAAGAAATAGATGCTAAGTCTGCCCTCTCTCCCTGTGCAGCCACCACAGAAGCTTGACAATGGGGTTGCAAGGGGTGTAGCTGAGGACAGAATATGGTCAGTTACATTTGTATTATAATTTCAGTTGCTCTTCAGGTAAACTTCTCTCAGTATTTATAGTCAGATCATTTCACTGATTCAGGTGTTTTATGCAGTTGTCTGAGTATTTAATAGACTTCATTGGTTATCAGTAAATCTGCATTGCACTGAATTGTTGACCTTAATTTTTTCTAATGTGAACTTTACAGACTAATTCAGATTAACCAGGTTGAATTGAAAAACATATTGCAAATACTTGTTGGTATATTGGGGTTTAACCAAAAGGACTTCTGTGCTGCATGTGTCTTCAAATACAGATGTGTAGTGTAGTGCTCTGAGGTTCATGGCTAGGCTGGGTGTTTTATAATTATCCATTGTACATGATTAATGTGCTTCACAATTTGCCTTAATCTCAGTAGTTTAGAGCCAGAGAACCTGCACTTTTTATCACATAGGACAGCATAGTAAGAATGATCCCACCAGCTTGCTTATACTCTTGAAATATACATATACATAGAGCTATATATTTTACATCTTGTACTCATAAAGCAGTAGGTTTTGCTTTATACTTATAAATCAGGTTACAGTACTTTTGGGCGGAAGGCTCTATGCATCTCAGTGCTTTTATTTCTAGTGTTACTGACTCAAATAATTTATTATTTATTACTCATGGTTCCCCACCACTTGAATGTCTGTTTCTCTGTTGGATGGTAAAAATTGAGAGATATGATTGCATCTTTAACATAGTAATTGTTTAGTTAATCTCACTTATGGGAGAAAAGGCTCACTGATACTGATTAAATATCCTATACTGGGTTCTATATAAATAGCTACAAAAGTGCACAATGGTTACATTACATGGTATATTTAACAACACAGCTAAAGCATAAGTTATAAGCTATGCCTTTAGTGATGGTAGTACTCATGGTTGTATGCAGGAATATTTTTTGCTCTGTAACCATGAAGGAAGTAATTGCTGTTCAAAAGTACTCAGTTAAGTTTGCATATCAGTAAAAACACATGCACAGACGCTCCACCTACTTTCCTAGTCTCTGTGCATTGATATGAATGCAGCATATATAAAAGCTTTACAGGTATTAGAAATAGTTGCAGTGTCCAAATCTTGCAAACTGTATGTAATTGTTGATGGAGTTAACTTTGAATACATATAGGTGATGTTACATCAGTGACAGGTCAACAGATTTCTTGATGACGACAGATTTCTTGATAACATTGCTCATTTAAAATAGCTTTATGGCACATGACATTTTGCAATTATCCATTTTACAAAGTAACTGTTATTTCTGTTGATACAGTACAGGAATGAATATTTAAAGAAAATATTTGTTTTCTTATTTTAGATGGACGACTTTATTTGAAAACTACAGTCATGTACTGAATTTTTCCTGCTGAAGCAATTTGTGCTACGGTAAAGAACTGTGCAGTAAGATGTTCACTATTTGGAAGGTCTACAAAAACAAAGTGTTTTCAAGGCAACTTCCTTAACTTTGTGTATCAATGTTCTTCAACAGTTTAAAGCATTTGCAAGAGTGTTCTCCTTTGGTTATCACCTGTGGCTCAAGCCAGAGACCTAGGGAATGTTTGTAAATGTACAAGTTTTACTCTTCTTACAGTCCAAAACTGCAGCTTTGCTATTGGATCCTTGTATACAAAGTTATAGACCAGTCAGAACAAGGCCTAACATTCCCTTTTTAATGGAATGAAAACTCTGTCCTCCTCTGATGATTCTGTATTTGAGCACATCAAACAATCCTTCCAGCAGTATCCACCTACACTTACAGACTGTTTTGTCATACCTAAACCAGCAAGTCAGCTCAGAAGTAAACTTGTATGGGGGCATAAGAGGATTCTGACAAAAAAAGTAAAAGGAAAAAAACCTGTTATATTCAATTTTCAAACTCTGTGAACGTGGGTTTTCTTCTAAAGACTTTTTTTCCACATGCTTTCCAGGAGACCAACACATGGATGCTAGACCACATGAAGTAAAATGAAATTTTGTCTAAGAGAAAGGAAATGCTGAATGTAAGCAAAACTGTTTTACTGTTCACAAAGTCTCTTTTCCTAAAATAAACATAAAAATATAAATAAAACGAGTAATAATTTCTCATTCTAAACTGGCAGGGGTTTATGGAAAAAAAAAAGACTTTGCTTCTTATTCAAACTGTTGGTCACGTGTACAGTATATAAACACAAACCACACCAGGAAGGTATTATGTATGCAGTAGAATACTAGCGTTTAGGAAAATGAACATTTTAGATAATGTTTTGTCACCCTGTTTGTCAGAAAGACGCCTTTCTAGTTTTAACGCATGCAGGCATGTAAATATTTGTCCTGGAGTCACAGTATTAATGAATGAGATCTTAAGCATCTGGTAACGAATCAGAATTCCGTATCAGCCACTTTGATTTGTATCTTGATCCCTGGTTAGTGCCCTGAAACAGCACTTTTAAGAATGGACTGTGGCTGAGCAGCAAGTCAAAACGCCAGAAATATTTTTATATGTTAATGTCCTATTACGTCAATGTTGCTAAAAAGAAAACCTAACAAACACTTGATGTGTCAGTCCAATACCACGTAGAGCTGAGTGATACAGTTGAAGTCTATTGTTCCTCCCTCACCTTATCTTAGGGAAGGGTGGTTATGTGTTATTTTCACTGTCTTTATGAAAGCTACAATGTGTTTTCACCTTTGTGCTGATAACTGGAAGTAACACTGCTTATTACATACTTACATTATGTTCCTTGCTTTGCATAATTTTAAGTTACCCCTTTAAAGACTGATTTTGTGAATCAGCGTTGTTACTGTAAGTTTTGTGATTATCCTTTCTTCATCTGTAATGTATGCATCTAAAATGTTATTTATTACATGGAAACATATCAGAATCTTAAAAGTCTAAGACACCTAACTTAAGAAAATTCTCCTTTACAAAATAGTTCTGATTGGATATCATTTTATCAAATTAAAAAAGAAATCTAAAGATTTGTAAACTCTAGCTCTGCGCTTCTATGGTTTGTAGGTCTTTCCTTGCCATGCTGGTACACCCTTATTTAGTCCACTACAATCCTTTTCTAACAATAGAAAAGTTGTACATACAAGTTCACATCATGGTAATTTTTTAAAAGAAATATCGAGCAATATTTTTCATTAAATATTGTTACCAAATACTTTATAGTAACATTGTTTTTTAATCATGATTCTTTCATAGTTGCTTGAACACTTCAGAGATTCTGTACACCAGTTTTTTCATATGCAGTCTTTAAAGGGTTAACAGCTGTAAATTTTGATGGACTTGTGGCAAGCTTTTGAATCATTCATATCTGAAAGAGAATTAAAGCCTACAACTGAAATATGTAGTAGCATCTGCCATTGCTCTGCTCCTTGCATAGAGTCACCTGTAAGTCGGTTTAATAGTTTTACAGTATATACTTTCAAGACCTTTAGGAATGCCTCAGTATTTGGCTTGGTACATAAATGGAAATGTTAAGGATTAAGGGGGAAACAATTCATAAGATGGATATTAAGAGCTTAATAAAATGGTGTAAATATTACAATTCATGAAATGTTACTGTCAGTTGAACTTTTGCCCCTCTTCAGTTACACAAGTTTTGGGTTGCTGGGTTTTTTCCTTTGTTTGTTTGTTTTTGCATAGATTATGAAGAAAAAGTGTGCTCATGGTATTGTTTATATGCTTTTGAAATCTTAAAAATATTAATGTCTAGTTGTTCTATATTATAACCACATTTGCGCTCTATGCAAGCCCTTGGAACAGAACATTCTCATCTTCATGTAGGACCTATGAAAATTGTCTATTTTTATCTATATATTTAAAGTTTTCTAAAAATGATAAAAGGTTATTACGAATTTTGTTGTACAAAATCTGTACAAAAATCTGTTTTTACATCATAATGCAAGAATTGGAAATTTTTCTATGGTAGCCTAGTTATTTGAGCCTGGTTTCAATGTGAGAACCACGTTTACTGTTATTGTATTTAATTTTCTTTTTCTTTTCAACAATCTGCTAATAAAACTGTCTGAAATCTCCCTGTGACTTTATTTACAGTTCATCTTTATTAAATTTTGTGAAACGTACAACATCAGAGGAATATTTACTTTCTAATGGGAGGCATCTAAAAACAACATAAGTCAGCTCTTTGTAATGCGAGGAGAACAATGCTGAATGATTTTATTTAACATGCAACTGCTTCTATCTCTAATATGAATTACAGTGGTGAAAAAAAAAATCATAAAAGCACACTCTGTGGTTATTGTTTAACAAGCAGATTTTCCATATTTTGTTTCTTGCTAGCTAAGCAAACTGCCCCCATCTACATGATTTATTTATGTACATTGCTCAGTTTATGAAGCTGTTATTTGTACCTTTTTCCTTTATATTGTGATATTCCCATGATTCTTATTTCACAAAGCTTTGTGCTGAATAATGTAAAGTGGACATATTGATGGAACAAAACATATTCCTGTAACTACAAGAGTGTGTGGGATTTGTTACTCTAACCCAGTTTTTTTGTCTGAAATCTCCTTCAACTGATACAACATATTTAGAAACTTCAAATCCTAACAGTTTTGTTTTACATACAGAAAATATTTCTAACATTTAAACAGTTTAAGTGTTTCTGAAGGAGTAGGGACCTTGGTGGCATTTTTGAAGGCAGGTCTTTCAAAACAAATACGGAAATATGATATTTTTGCACTAGAGAACCCCAAAGTTACATATTCTTCTTACACGTTAAGGACCATGTTCCCTTTTTACAGTGATGAGAATATAGGAGCTTTCACCTGCAATATTGCTTCCTGTGTTCACTGGGGAGCAGGTTTGCTTTGGGAATCAGAAGGAGATTAGCTTAGCTGGACCAGCCTATTTAATTACTCCTAGGTATTCTGAGTGCTGCATTTGTGTGATTTAAGGGCTGCATGGATCCCACAGGATTTTCGCTGCTGGCCAATAGTTCAGACAGGAGTTCTTTCGTCCCCTGCACGTGCAGCAACAACATTCTCCTTCCTCTTTCTGCTTTTAAAATGCCCCATTGTCAAAAACCATCTACGTACTTGTGCAGCCAAGTACCTCCTTGATGTCTCCACTGGAGCTTACTGATAGCTCTGAGAACTAGAGTGGTGCAATTATAGAGCTAAGATGAAAAAAAAACTGTTTAGTCTATGAATCCATCTCCATCTCCAGGCCAGTACAGGATTGTTCTTTACAGTAATTGTCTAGCATTTTTCCAATCCAGTTTTAAATATCCCAAACAAGGAGCTTCCATCAGTTCCTTCAGAAGCTACCTGCATCTCCACTGGCTTCACATTGTCCTCTCTGCGCGATGAATCATCTCTTAAGTAGTCAGGCAGTGAGACAGCAACCAGCAGCTGGAACCGACCAGTGCTTCGGCTGGACTGGTCCAGTTGAACAACACTAGTGGTAGTGGCTATCTTGAGGTCTGGCAGTACAACCACAAAAGCAGATCATCCCCCGCAGTAAAGAGCAATCAAATGGAAGGAGATGTGGAAGATACCTACAGAGAAGACAGTAGGGAGAAGTGTGGGTCAAGAAGCAGAAATGGATCGCTGTATCAGGAAGTGGTTGTAGTATTCACATCTTGCCTATCTGTAGTATCAGATCTGGCCATGGCCAGATCACCAAGGAGTTTCAAGCCAGGCTCCTGAAAACAGGCTCCTGAACTGTGTGGAAAATATTCACCTAAAGGTTAACAAACATCCCTGAGGCATCAGCTGACAAACTCAACTACCTATGGAGCTCTGAAGTTGCTTTCTGGCTGGAAATGTAGCTCTCAATTCTGTTGAAGGTGCCACAAACCTTTGAAAGCGGCTCACTGCTTATATGATGTTTGTCAGGGAGCTGACTAATAAACAAAGCCCTAAGGGCAAGATTTTCAGATGTTACTAGTGAGTTAGGGTGTTTATGGTTTTGGGTGCCAAATTTTAGACACTTTGAATGCCTTTTTAAAATAATATGCTTCAGCTCAATCACAAGATATGGGCTTAATGCAGGAATTACTTGTTGACATTCCGAGTACTGTGTAAGGCAGGAGAATCAGACTAGATGTTCACAATAATCTATGGATCTGTGAAAAGGAGCCTGATTTTTAGAGAGCAGCTGTACAGCTCTTTATGAAGTTTAGACCTTTTAAGGTGTGCCAAGTTGGACATCAAAAAATTCAGGCACACCCAATCCCTAGACACTTTTGAAAATCTTGCCCTAAATGCTCTGTTTTGTACATAATCCAAAAGAATTCAAACATAATCTGTGGGTTAATATTATGGCTCCCTATGAGGAGGATTTGTACCTTCAAGATGATCCATTGTGAAGTGTCAGTTAGATTCCAGGATAATGAGGATAATGCATATTGTGACAGGTTGGCGTGTTGGTCTATTAATCACAGAGCTTGTATCCACCATTCAATCTCAACTATAATTGCTCGTGATGTCAGGTAGCAAGAAGCACTTGCTTTACTCACAAGCTTTTGGGTATTTCAGTTGTTCTGAGGCTGAAGTCACCTGGAATACTAGGAAATGCATCAGGTGTATTAGGAGGCCAGAGGAATGAGCCAGATTAGCAGCAGAGGAGAGAGGGAAAAGAAGACAGAGGCTCCCATAGAGATTAGAATTTAGCCCTTTTAAATAGCTGATCCACGATGAAGACATAGGGATTTATGGGAAAGTTTCACATTTGGTTTTTAGATAATTTATAGGGGTACTCAGATGCATTTTATAACCAGGAATGTAAAATGAGCGTGATAAGTCTAATAAAATAGAAAGTACTACTTTGGTTGAAGGCAACTGGCCTTTTTGAGGCCCTTCCCACATATGGTTAATTGAACATGGTGTCTGAATAGTCCCAGGACAGGTTAAGTTATTGCATACCATGAGTTAGTTGGAAAATGAGTATTGTGCATAATCAGGAATCCACCCGTGCAATACAACTCCTTTGGTAACATAGCAAAAATGTTTCCTTGACCAGGAAAACAGCAACATGTAAACTACCTTAATAATGATACTTTGCAATTCTATACCATTTTCCCCCGAGGGGATTGCAGAGGTTTTTAAACATTAATGATTTAGTCTCATTAACACCCCCTGGGTGGCAGGCATTTTTATCTTTATTAAATAACTGGGGAAACTGAGGCACAGAGCGGTTATACCAACATTTTAAGACTTGGGAGACAACTGCAGTATTAGTGCTGTTTAGCTTTCCCAGCCTACCCCGATCACTGATGTCACCTGAGAAAACTTTGGAATCTATTTTACGTGTTAATCTGATATATTTTAAAGTTTTCCCAAGTCATTGGTTTGCTGCCACTATTTTAAGAAGGGATTCCCAATTTCTTCCCTGTTAGCTTGTGAGAGGCCTAGTGTTCCAGCAATGCAGCTTCTTCCAGCAACCAATGAGCCAGATTAGCAGCATAGGAGAGAAGGGGATAAACCCAGAGGGGAAAGAAGACAAAGGCTCCCATTCAGATTAGAATTGGCTAGTCTATTATTTCCCCCCCATTTAAATTACTTTCCCAAAGCTGTAACCAAAGAAGGAGGGAACAACAGTTGGCAAAGGAAGTGATTGCTTTAATACTTCCTGAAAACCATCCAGAGTATTATTTAACACTTATAATGTGGAGTGCCTACAGGCCAAGCTGGTCAATGCCCCGTTGTGCTAGGCACTATACAAATATATAGCGAATGACAGTCTCTGCCCCAAAGAGCTTACAACGCCACGCCCCCCCCCCCCGCCTCCACACACACACAAGATCCATAATTAGGGCCCTAGTAAATTCATGGTACATTTTGGTCAATTTCATGGTCATAGGCTTTTAAAAATAGTAAATTTCATGATTTCAGCTTTTAAATCTGAAATGTCACAGAGTTGTAATTGTAGAGTTTAGGGTTAGCTCTGAAGGCAGCAGCGCAGAAGTAAGGATGGCAATGCCATACCCTGGCACCCTTACTTCTGTGCTGCTGCTGGTGGGGTGCTGCCTTCAAAGCTGGGTGCCTGGCCAACAGCCGCCCCTCTCCGGCCACCCAGCTCTGAAGGCAGTGTAAGGTTGGCAGTACCACCATCCCCCCTAAAATAACCATGTGACCCCCCTGCAAATCCCTTTTGTGTCAGGACCCCCAATTTGAAAAACTCTGGTCTCGTCTGCAAAATCTGTATAGTATAGAGTAAAAGCACACAAAAGACCAGATTTCATGGCCAGGGGGTGGGAGGAGGGGAGGGCCAGATTTCATAGTTCGTGACATGTTTTTCATGGCCGTGAACTTGGTAGGGCCCTATCCATAATGTATGTATGAGACAAGTGAACCAGGATTGGGGGTGGGGCAGACATCATAGCAAAAATAGGATATAGTACAGGGATCAGCAACCTTTGGCACGCAGCTCACCAGGGTAAGCACCCTGGCGGGCCTGACTGGTTTGTTTACCTGCTGCGTCCGCAAGTTTGGCCAATCGCAGCTCCCACTGGCCGTGGTTCGCCGCTCCAGGACAATGCGGGCGGTGGGAAGCGGTGCGGGCTGAGGGATGTTCTGGCCGCCGCTTCCCGCCACCCCCATTGGCCTGGGATGGCGAACTGCGGCCAGTGGGAGCTGTGATTGGCCAAACCTGCGGATGGGGCAGGTAAACAAACAGGGTGCTTACCCTGGCGAGCCGCATGCCAAAGGTTGCCAATCCCTGATATAGTATGTTGACTTCAACCCATGTAATCTGAAAGAGGGAGGGAGAAAAGATTTTGTAGAAAAACCCAGGTGTGTACTTCAACAAAGTATTACTTGGAAATGCCTGACCATTGGTACAACCTGATATATTTCAAAACCAGGATATCTACTGATGTCATATCTAGTGGGGACAGATCAGCAATCTCCAAAGAAGTATGAGGGTTCACTTCCAGAAACTTGAAAGTCCTCTCTAGCATATTACTGTTCCAGATTTGAAAGTCTCTCTTAAAGCTACTTAGTATGTTCATCTCTAATGTAAGTCCATGAAAGAGAGTTTTATCTGAGTGCTCATTTGGGGGAAGAACAGGTGTGACTATTGGATAGTATGCACAATTTCTCCTTATTTGCTCAAGGAGGAAGTTCCCTTGAGCACATTTAGCAGACTGACACTGTGTGATGAGTCAAAGTGTTTATACAACAGTCTCAAAGGAAAAGAAAACCGGTATGAAGCCCAATTAATTACTATGTATTCATTTACATTTTTTCATTCTGTTCCTTTCCCCCCATTCAAATAAAGTGTTTCAAATCATTGAATTTACCTGTTGGCTAACTGTAATTCACATTTCTAAAATCCTAATAACTGAAACCAAGTTTTTAGAAGTTTAATTTGTTAATCATCCTATTTGGGACTATATCTTTAACTACTGATTAGATGTATCATCAAATACTCCTTTCATAATTATGCTTAAAATATGTAAGCTTCCCTGCAAAACGTGTTTATTGATAATGTAATTTACCCTGAGAACTTAATTAAGGGAGTTAAGGGATCAGATCTGAGTACTGGGGAATGGTCAAAAGAGTAGATTTATGAGAATAACTTCTAACATTTTAAAATGTCTTATAGCCTTGTCTGGAGAAGAATGGGGCAACTTTTTGTGCAGTGAGCACTGCCTATCATGTTGACCAGTACTGTCTCATTGTTTATTTACATTCCCCCCTTTGTCTATATCCATCTGCTTCTACTTTTATGCTTATACTATAAGATCTTTGGGGCAGGCACTGTCTTTTTGTTCTGTGCCTGCACAGCACCTAGCTCATTGCGGTCCTGGACCATGACTAGGGCACCTACGTGCTTAGATAATACAAATAATAATCAAGGGACTGATGCAAACTAATGAGGCAATAATGGTCTAAGAGTCATGGCCAGGGGTTGACTTTGAATTACACCTGTGGTTTGGAATGATTAATTACTGCTAGTCATTTTGGAAAGGTAATTTGAGCTACTGTTAGCTGCTTTGAAGGACGTATAGCCCCTTGAGCTCTGAGAATCTTTTGCAACAAAACCAGTATTCAGCCAAACCTCACCTTTACTTGGCTTTGTTACAAATCTGAAGCTCAGCACAAGTTTACAGAAAAGTGTGTGGAAATTCATGAACTTCAAACCTGGCCACATTTCAAGCTAAGTCTAGGCTCAGTTTTGGTTTTCACGCTGGCCAAAAATGATAGTTTTGGCTGAGTTCTGGGTGGACATTTTAAGGTTCAAAAAGTGAAACTTACTCTGGAGTTTCCACATATGCTGAAACTGGGAGAAGGATAAAAACAGAAGAGTACTAAGTAGAGTGGCTGTAACATAGACATATTTTATGCCAGAAAGACGGAAGGGCATCTCAGTAACAGTGAAATAAGGATTAGATTTCTGTTTAAGTTCTCTACCACCTTATTTCCCTTTTACAGGAGAGCATATGCTGGTTTTCATCCTGAGAAATGACGCATGACTGCTATGGATGTGAGTGAATCCTTCTAGCATTCTTCTATTCTGGGCAGCTCAGCAGCACCATATCCAATTGTTTTCTTCTTTAATCCTCCTACTTGTTTTATTTTTATCTCTGAGTTGTAATCGTTTATTTATTTACCAAAATGGCATGAATGATTGTGTAATACTCTCTATGGTGGACACTGAAGCATTGCAAAGCACTCATTTGGAGATCTTCAACAAATGTTAAACTAAGCAGAGAGACAGAGAGAGACAGAGAGAGATCAAAACAATAACCTAACCAGATTAGATTCTAGTGCTGTCCTCCACCAACACCTTTCTGAGAGACACTAAAATTCATCTGCAGACACAGTGAGATTTCACAAGGTACAGAGGTCATACTGAAGCAATGTATCAACATAAGACTGTTGCCAGGTAGTTCCAGGAAATAGAAACCCAGAAAACATCTGGTTTGCTAAGACTATAAAGACTACTACGACACTTTACTGCCCTATATATATACTTTGCCCAGTGTTCAATCAGCTAAAGGGTTAATTATCTTTTAGCCTATTGTATATGGGCTATTTTATTCCTATTATTTATTTAGCCCCAAAATTGTGGTCCTTGCCCTGAAGAGCCCACAATTTACAGTATAGTACAGACTATAGTACTAATCCATCTTTGTAAAATCTACTGAAGAAAATTGCTTGCATGATCACTAAGAATGATTATTCTTAATTTTCAAATGCCACCCAATTTTGTTTTATCTCTGTTTTTAAACCGGAGGTTAGAATTTGTTTTATAAAGTGAAATGTGTTTCCCCACCCACGCTTTAAAAATGGCTGAAAGGATTTGGCTTAAATTTTCATTCTGAATATGTGAAAATAGGACAGCGTCATGGAAACTGTTTTGCAGCCTTAACTGTAACAGAATGTGCTACCTTTGTCTGGCTATGCAGAAAGAAGGACAGGAGACATTTGACATGGGTTTAATCAGGCCGCAACTTTATTATTAGATGTCTGGGACTACATGACAGATAACAATGTACAGTGCAGGTAACCCCATGTTTATTCCATAATTACCCCAGGGGGGCTTTTACCAGCTCTCCCTCTTTTTTCATCCATGTCCCTCCGGCAAATGAATTGCCGGGACCTTACCATACCTGGAGTGATGGGCTTCCATCAGCTCCCCCTCTTTTTCCCTCCCGGCCCCTCCAGCAAATTCTTTGCCGGGACCTTACCATCCACCATTGCCGTAAGGTAGGCTGTAAGAATGGGCGGGGGGGGCTTGTCTCCCTGCCGTACCAATCATAGGAGTCCCCAACCGCACACACCCCCATTCGTTCCTTTCATGAACACCTCTTTTTAAGTCCTTTTCCAAGCCGTTTATCCAGTCACTATATACCTTTCCTATGGAGTACCTGCACTGGACATCCGCCCTACACTTAAATGATGAGTTGTGACATATGGCCTACCATCCTTCATGCCATACATGGATAGAGCCCTTCCTGAACCCGCTGTGGGGAAAGCGAAAAAAAAACCAACTGCACCCAAGCCAATATGGTGGTAAGGGGAAAATTCCTGCCCAGCCTTCCTAAAAAAGGGCCGGTTAATGTAATGCCTACACCAGGTGTTGACCAAACCTGGCATTTTACCACCTAAAAGGGAGGGAGGGTGGGTCCTGCCTCAGCCTTGGTCTGTGTAAAAAGGAAGGTTCCCGGCATGGTGCTGCTCCTTTTCAAACCCTGCATTCCCAGGGGATGAGTCAGTGACCACAATCCCCCTTTTGCAGCAGTTTTCATCTCCCCCCCGCCCCCCTCCCGCCGACACTGTTCCCTTCACTCAGCCAGACCAGCCCAAGCCCCCCCCTGCTTAAAGGTGCAGGGCGGTCATTGTCTAGCTATGCCGAAAGGACAGGAGACATTTGGCATAGGTTTAATCAGGCCGCAACTTTATTATTAGATGTCTGGGACTACTCAGCAGATAACAGTGTACAGTGCAGGTAATCCCATGTTTATTCCGTAATTACCCGGGAGGCACTTTTACCAGCTCCCCCTCTTTTTTCATCCATGTCCCTCCGGCAAATTCATTGCTGGGACCTTACCATATCTGGGGTGAGGGGCTTCCACTAGTTCCCCTTATTTTTCCTTCTCAGTCCCTCTAGCAAATCCATTGCTGGGACCTTACCATCCACCACCACCCCTCGTAGGAGGGTTAAGGTGGGCTATAAGAATGGGGGATTGGCTCCTGCTGTACCAATCATAGGCGCTCCCAACCGCTCCCCATTCGTTCCTTTAATTAACACCTCTTTTTATCTCCTTTTTCAAGCCATTTTTCCAGCCACTGTATACCTGCACTGGACATCCACCACAAGGAGGCACCAGCAATTAGCTTGGCTGCCTCCTCCCCACACCCAGTCGGGTTTCCAGACATTTCCTAATGCCATCTTTTATATCAGTTAAAAAACATGACAGCAACTAAGTAAGACAGGTGAACCCCATGCTCCTGAAACAATGCTGCTGCACCATATACTATGCCAGGATGTGAAATTACTGTTCCTCCTATGGTCCCAAGGAATTTGGCCACCTCCCTGTTCACATACCTCCTTGCCTGGTCCACCCTGAGGGGGCTCACGGCTCCCCGCCAGACCATGCACTGACCATGCACTGACCAAATCATGTTAACTCCTGGAAAAAGTTCAAGGATCAGCCCCAAGTCCCTCCTTGCTCTAAGCATATGTTTCACCCCTTTAAGCATTCCCAAATCGTTTTCCCCAAGATGCACCAGAATTATATCTGGGGGCCGCTGACGGGCCCGCACAGCATATAGCATTGGTATTAGTTGATCCTATGACATGCCCCTCCTTTCGTGCCAACTGAGTATCACCTCATCACCAACGCCCATCTGTGAACCTTTGGGCAACCTGGACACATGCCTATGGGCCCAAAAGATAATTTTATGCCTGCAGATCCACAGTCTATGTAAAAAGGAAGCGACAGAGAGTCCTGTGGCACCTTATAGACTAACAGAAGTATTGGAGCATAAGCTTTCGTGGGTGAATGTTATGCTCCAATACGTCTGTTCGTCTATAAGGTGCCACAGGACTCTGTCGCTTTTTACAGATCCAGACTAACACGGCTACCCCTCTGATACTTGTAAAAAGGAAAGCTCCCGGCACTGTGTTGCTTTTCAAAACCTGCATTTCCAGGGGATGAGTCAGTGACCACTCTGCCCCTTTTGCAGCAGTTTTCATCTCAAACCCCTGCTTAAAGGTGCAGGGCAGTCATTAGTGCCTTATTAAAATAATTCTTTACTCTATAGCATTGATAAATGTAATTTCATTCATGTGATAAGATTTACCAACCTGTTCAGCCCATGACCATAACTGTCAAAACAAGCTGACTCAAGTTAGGCTCCTGAGTCTTTATTCAGACTCCAAAAAATAGGTGACAATATTTGCAGATGTGTTGAGCACCTAGTAGCTTAAACACAACCTTTGGGGTACTCTAAAGATTGAGTACAAATCAGATCATTTATTTAGGTGCCTGAAAGGATTTAGGAGCCTAGTTTTAGGCCCCTACTTCTGAAAGTCTTGGTCTGTAGTTTCATGAGTCAATTTCACTAATTCAAAAAGAAATGGCTCAGGGTAGTATTACCCAGCACAAGATCTCATGGGAAAGATCTCAGTACAGGGGATAAATTAATCTATGTCACCACACTGTGCCTCATTTCCCAATGCCAAATGCCAACAATATGACAGATGAATGATGCACAATAGAAATGAAAAATAAAGTGGAAAAAATTGCAGGAAAAAGTTTTCTTAGAACATGGGTTTGCAACGGACATGGACTGTTATAGGCTTTTTAAGGTTATTTTTGACATTTGATATAATAAATTTACCCTTAGACTAAGAAGCATCTATTCAGTGGATTTCACATCAAGAATTATATAAATATAATTCCTTGATTTTTATCATTATTTATTTATTATTTATGGTATGGAAGCACTGTTCTAGATGTCCTAATCAAGACTCAGGCTCCTTTGTGCTAATCAGTGTAGAAATGGATAAGAAGGCACATCTCTGCCCCAAAGAGATTACAATCTGAAAGACAAAAAAAATTCAAGTGTGGGGATGTTGGCAGAGTGAAGGCAGTATTCAATAAAGCCAACATTGAATGGATTAAGAACTGACTGACAGATCTCAAAAAGTAGCACTCAGTGTGGACTCATCATCAAATCAGTTGCTTAAAGAGGGTCTGAAAAGGTCTGTACTAGTCCTGATGCTATGCTATTCAATATTTTTATGGATGCTCTGGATGTAAATATAAAATCATCACTGATAAAATTTGCAGGTGATGCAAAAGTTGACAGTATAATAAATAATAATGACAGGGCAACCTAGATTGTCTGGTAAGCTGGGTCCGATCAAAGAACATGTGTTTCATACAGCCAAATACAAAGTTATACACATAGGAAGAAGTCTGCAGGCCATATCTTCAGCAGGGAGTACTGTATTCTAGAAAGCAGTGACTCTGAAAAGAATGTAAGGGTCATAGAGGACAAACAGCTCAACATGAGCACCCAGTGTGATGCTGTGGCAGAAAAGACTAGTGCGATCCTTGTATGTATAAAGAGAGAAATAGTTAGTAGGAGCAGGGAAGTGATTTTACCTCTGTACATGGTATTGCTAATACTAGAATACTGGTGTCAACATTTCAAAAAGGATGCTGAAAAAGTGGAGAGGGTGCAGAAACAAGCCACAAAACTTTTTTGAGGACTGGAGAAAATACCTGACAGTGAATAATTTAAAGAGCTCTTTCTGTTTAGCTTATGATAAAGAAGATTGAGAGGTGACTTGACTACTGTGTCTAAGTAACTTCATAGGGAGAAAATACTGGGTACGAAAAGGCTCTTTAATCTAGCATAGCAAGAACCAATGACTGGAAGTTAAAGCTTGACAAATTCAAATGAGAAGTAAGGCACATTTTTAACCACTGGAACTACCAAGGGAAACTACCAATGGAAGTGGTGGATTTTCCATCTCTGGATGTCTTCAGATCAAGACTGGATGCCTTTCTATGCTTTAGTGAAACGCAGGTTATGCTTTTGTCAAACACAAGTTATTGGGCTCAATACAGGGGTAAATGGGTGAAATGTAGTGGCCTGTGATATACAGGAGATCAGACTAGACAATATACAGCAGCTCGGCAGAACAAAACTAAATGGTTAAGGACCTTGAAGCTAAAGAAGAAGCTTATGTTTTTGCTGGTGGTGAATGGAAATGATGTGGAGGGACTCAAAGTGGGGGTTAGCATATGCTGGGATCCCTCCAAGACCCTCTTCTACTCAGTTCCCAAAAAAGCAGTTCAACTCCCAAATTTGGCACTCAGGTAGCTTTATTTGGCATAGAGCAACAGTACTCTCAAGATGGCCAGGCTGAAATGCAGCTGGTGGATGACGGGTACATCACAAATCCAAAGTTACACAGCAAAACTTTTCCTTATATACATCTTTACTAACACCTGCATTCCTGGCTATACATTGCATCATGTGCTTCATGAGTGACTTAGTTACTTGTCAGGAACCAATCCCTGTGTAACCTGCTCTGTCCATGTGCTGTTCCAGTACAAGCTGATCTCTACATTCCAGGTTTACCTTGTCCATTGTCCCTAGTACTAGGGTATTCCCTGTTTAACTGAGCTAGACTGACTCCAGCCTAATGCTTGTTACACCCTTATTTAAGACTTAATCTTCCATTCATCTTCCCAATCATGCCAGCAAGAAATGAAGCCTTACCTACGTCAAGTTACTCATGTCAAGTTAGACTTACAGAATGCTCAGAGCAACATGTGTTTTGACAGGTCTTGAGGGAGGCTAGGTTGCAGTAGTCAAGGTGTGAGAAAAGGAGTTTTCAGTAGTCAAGATGAGATGATGGTGGTGTGGACAACAGGGAAATACCAGATGCTAGAAATGTTAGCTAGGAAAATGTGTCAAGAGTCAGACATGGCCTGGCTGTGTGGATCAAGAGAAAAGGCTGAGTCAAAGATGATACTCAGATTACAAGCCTAAATAATTTATAATTGTCTCTCCCAGCAAATTTAGATTTAACAAACTACATTGGCAAGACCATGGGAAAAACAGATGTTCTAAATTCCAGTCACAATGAACTAATGACCATTTGACTGCTGTTCGGTGTTCCCCTATGAAGCTGCCATCCAATATGTGAGCTATGAGCCAGAAATAGGTTTCTACATGGATCTCTTAAACAATCTGCACTCAATTTAAAAATTGAGGCGGATAGAGATAAAGTATTACCTCTCTTGTGAGCTGACCAATAACAAGTGCACCTCTGGGAAACAGATGCTACTATTTCTCTTTTAAGCTTTTTCACTGTTGGAAGTTGAGCAAGTTCACAGGCCACGTTGTGAGGAACTTGCACATACAATAAATACATAAATAAATAATAATTTATATTTGACCTCATCCAAGTGAAATTTTATCATATCTGCTTCAGAGTCACAACACTACAAAACATATACATGGCATCTTGTAAGAAGATAAGATTACTATTGGGAATTAGAGGTTGAAAAAAATCCCTTTATGAAGAGGGCAGCAGATGAAACTTTACTGAGACAGCATGAGGGTAAATGTGGCAGGTTTTAGCAAAAAAATACTTCAATTTATTTCAAATCTGCAAATATATTGTCTAAGTCCATGCTTATTACTTCAGGTATTTATAAAAAAAATAACATATAACCTTGATGTAAACAAAGGGCCAGAGCCTCAATTGATGGAAGTCAGCATCTGCCAATAGAGCTAAATTGTTTTACACCAGCCAAAATTCTGGCTCAATGTTTCAAGTCTCCAGTTGCACAGATGACCATTTGTAATGATTAGGGCCCTACCAAAATCACAGTCCATTTTGGTCAATTTCATGCTCATAGGATTTTAAAAATAATGAATTTCATGATTTCAGCTATTTAAATCTGAAATTTCATGGTGTTGTAATTGTAGAGGTCCTGACCCCAAAAGGAGTTGTGGGCGGGGTCACAAGGTTATTGTGCGGTACGGTGGGGGTGTTGCAGTAATGCTACCCTTACCCTGCACTGCTGCTGGTGTCAGCACTGCCTTCAGAGCTGGGCAGCTGAAGAATGGCGGCTGCTGGCTGGGATCCCAGCTCTGCCAGCCAACACCCGCAGCAGTGCTGAAGTAAGGATGGCATGGTATGGTGTTGTCACCTTTACTTCTGCACTGCTGCTGGCAGGGTGCTTCTTTCAGAGCTGGGCACCTGACCAACAGCTGCTGCTCTCCAGCCACTGAGCTCTGAAGGCAGTGCAGAAGTAAGGATGTCAATACTGCAATTCCCCTAAAATAACCTTGCGACCCCCCTGCAATTCCCTTTTGGGTCAGGACCTCCAATTTGAGAAATGCTGGTCTGCCCCGTGAAATCTGTATAGTATAGAGTAAAAGCACAAAAAAGACCAGATTTCACGCTCTGTGACGTGTTTTTCATGGCCATGAATTTGGTAGGGCCCTAGTAATGATGTCTCTGGTTGAATCATCTGCAGGGATTGGACCTGGGACCTCTAGAGTGTGGTTAAGTGGAAAACTTGAACTGATGACCTTGGCAGTGTCAGCCCCACAAAGTTATAAGAAAACCCATATGAGGTTTGTGATTTGGATTGAATTTGTGAGTTCGGGTTAGGTTACTGTGTTTTGGCTTTGAGCAAGACTTTTTTGGGAGGGGGAATGGGTGTTCAACAAACTGGCCAATGAATAACAACAGAGCCTGTGCAGTCTGCCATTCCTCACATATATTTTGTGGGTTGTACTTAATTAGATGTTTGTCTTTTCCCTAATGAAAGGCAGTCATGTTCCCAGGTTCCCATGTGCTTTAAAAGTGGGGAAGGAACATGTGCCAAGGTGAATAGGGGTTACTAGATACTGTGAGTGGGGATAAGGCTGTAGATGGGGGCTGGAGTGAAGTGTTCAGTTTATGCTGAGAGGGACCACACGCTGTAACGACAGATCACATGCTGAATCCTTTCTACTGCTGTTAGCACCTGGAATAAGAATTAGACAATGAATCCATTTAATAGTTCATAATTATATATTACATTTAATTGTACAGGCATTTCAGTCCTTTTACAGGTACTGCACATTTCTCTAAGGGTATGTCTACACTACAGGATTAATCCGAATTTAGATAATTCGAATTTGGGAAACAGGTTGTATAAATTCGATTGTGCGTGGCCACACTAAGCACCTTAATTCGGTTTTTAACCACATTAATTCGGTGGTGTGCGGCCACACTACCCCATTAACTTAAACACAGTAATTCGGTGGTGTGCGGCCACACTAACCCTAATTCGAATTAACAAAATCGATTTAGGCGTTACTCCGCTCGTCGAGGTGGAGTACAGAAATCGATTTTAAGTGCCCTTTAATTCGAATTAACTGGCTCTGTAGTGTGGACGGGTGAAGGGTTAATTCGGATTAACGCAGCTAAATCCGAATTAAAGTCCTAGTGTAGACCAGGCCTAAGAGGTGGTCATTAAAGAGAATGTCATTATATCAACCTCTACATTTAGTTTGAGGCAGAAACAGCAAACTATATTTTGAACAGGTTTATTCTTTTATCAATTTAAGTAATTTCCTCTCTAATCCAAAGTGGCCAAATTCAATTTAAATCATTGCATAAATTGTTGGTGAGTTTATTTGAATCAGCAAGCATTTGGCCATGGCAAATGAGCCTCTGGCAAACAAGAACATTAGTACCAGGGGACACCTTCAAAAAACTGCAGTTTGCATTTGTGCCGCTGTGTAAAGTTTTCCTGTTAAAGGTTTCCCTGAGTCTTGTTCTATGTAGTGGTGACATGATCGTTCTCCCAGACTGAACTCCAGCCCCTCTGCCGCTCACTGTAAATACAGAACTATATATATAGGTGGTGCTTAATAGGGCTGCAGTTAAGATTTACAGCACACTGTGTAAATTTAAAAAGCAATCTACATTCTGACGTTTTCACCAGTATTTCTCCTCTCTACACTTTCCTCCTCCATCTTTTGTCTCATCACTCCCTTGTTCACTAGAGTGTTTTCTTTTCTAACCTGTATAATCTTTTTCCACTGTAGTGTAACAAATGTTCTACGTTTGAAGGAGGCAGGGAAATGAAAAACCCTAAACTTGGCTCCTTAACCTTTTTCTTTCCAGGTTTTATTCTTAGCTGGAGCAGTACAAAGCTGCTACAACCAAGAATATGAATCATAGTTGTTCTTGTCATTAACATAATGCCCGTGTGTAGATTTATCTGCAGACTTTCAGTATGATAAACTGTTGGCATATAAATATTTCCTGGAAGAAATTCCAGTCCAGCTGCTTTTGTTTACAAATCTATCAATGGTTAACACCATCAAATGTATTTTGCCAGTATCTGAATTATAATTACAACATGTCTAATTGTGAATTAATTATAAAAGAGGAAGACACAACTAAATAATAAATATTTCCCTGTTTTTGGAATCATGCCAGCTTTGCTTGCGTTCATTTTGGAAATGTGAGGACTTACTCTTGTAAGCCTTAGCTCTTCACTGTTTTTTAATGTATTTGTACAATTGTGCAAGACACTCTGAATAATTATTTTATTCTATTTATTTTCTCGTCAGAGGTTCTTCTGCTTATTCCCTGTTTTTCTTCTTGACACCGCTTAATTATTCTAAGGCTTTAATTAAGATTTGGTTTTGATATGCCAGTCACACTAACACGCAAACTGACCTGAATATTGAGTATCTGCAGCTTTAAAATTTTGCAAATCATGGGATCAAAGAAGCTCTGGATTTTCATTTGTGTTTGGCAACAAAGAAGCTGCTATATTTGCTACCATTTTGACCAACCACGCAGAAAATTGCTATGAATTTCTGAAAAATTCTGATGTTTCTGTAACAATTTGTTGCTACTTAAAAGATGGAGCTGGAGCCATGGAGACAAACTCTTTATTGACTTTTATAACAGTCAGGTACAGCTGTGCATGGGGCTCTGTGTAAGTGAAGAGTTCATACCAGGAGCACATAAGTTGTACATATTGACAAGGGATGCCACAATTTAGCTATTATCTTGCTTTTGACAGCAGCACAGTAAAGACCAGGAAAAGAAGTATTTTGTAGTAACCCCACTGGGTTTTTGCCTCAAATTTTTTTCAATTAAAACAAATTTGAAAAAGTAACATTAACATTACAGGATAAAATTGCCTCGGTAACAAATGTGTAGATAAAAAATTGCCAGTTGTATCAACAGAACACACTCCCCCCCCACTTCCAAAATAGTGGTTGTTCTAATACATGAATGAACACAAAAGAGTCTGTTTTCTTACTAATATACACATCTCTAGGATTAATGAGGGTTAAGAGCTAGCCTCAGGAATAGAACGAACCCTTAAGAGAGGAGACTGGAAGTGGTCTGATCTTGACTTTCCCTCAGTTTTGACGGGAAGTGCTTTCCCAGAGAAAAGTGACTATTTATTTTTAGGATGCTGATCATGCCCAACAGATGAAGGGAGAAAAATGGATTCATCAGCCTCCCAACCAGCAAGGTACTTACACATGTGCCTAATTTTAAGCATTTGAAGTCGGTGGAAATACTCACATGCTTAAAGTTAGGTATGCACTTAAGTACCTTGCTGAATCAGGGCTTCGGCTCTAATAAGTAGCCCATAGATGCTTTCTGAATATCAAAAACTGTGGAGGGCCATACGATCCCTACCTCTCACCTTCCATTCATTAGGTCCATCTTCGTGCAAATGTAGGTGATCCGCCTTTCCCAGTCTTGTGTAACCTTCTATCATTCCTGGGTATTAAACTTAATTTGATAAAGTGACAATCTATATCCCATCCACCACTGATCACAAAGGCAAAAAACTCTACAGTTAAGCAAAGTTCTGGTTCATGCAGTAGATATCTTGAAACTTCCATACAAGTAGACTGGGTCACATTTTTTCTCTTCCGTCTGGTGATAACTACAGTGGGAAATTGGTTAAAAAGGGGCATTGTTTTATTTCTTTAACAAGACAGCTGAAGAAAAATTTACTGACTGTATTTTTGAAAGATTTCAGGGCACTGCATGGCAGATGTAGCCAGCATTCAAGAGGGGACTGTAATTATTATTTACATATGTTTTATTCAGGAAAGATTATGTTGCTTACTTGTAGGATTCCTGGTGAGCAGAAGGATGGTCAGGAGCAAAGAAGAGAGTGGTGTGGAATGGTCTCTTTCTTTGAATGCTTCTTAAAATTGTGATTGTGACAAACGTTTTATGACTGAGTGATCTTTGGTTTTGTTATTTGGCATTGGGCAGTGCAATCAAGAGGTAAGTGGCATATTTAATATTGATATTCATTTTGTTCTGAGATTATCAAGAGGTACAGACTCATGTTTTTAGTTCTGGAGAGTCCCCAGTTCCATCCCTGGTGAGCTAACCAAGATGGCAGTCATCACATAAGTGGGCTTATCTGGGCTCCAGAGCTAAAATAATGAGTCTGTACAGCTTGAGTTAAAGAGCCAGGGGGAGGAGGGATATGTCTGAGTCACATCCTGTGCAGATTGGCACAGAGGGGGATTTGTACTGAGTGCCAATGGGTTACAATGACATACCTCTTAACCCTCAAAGTTGCCAATGTGTCACACAAGCCACAGAGATGTGTGACAAATGACCTAAAGATGAGATATGTATATTCTGTTGCTTGTATCATCATACCTGACAAATTATAAAGGTTTTTAAGTATAAAACTTGTTTTTTTGAATGTTTTTCACTATGTCAATCAAATAATCAGCTTTTCAATCTGGTTAATTTTGTGCATGGTGGGATGGTGGCTGGCACAGATTATAATCGCTCAGTTATAGTGTGACATGTGGCTAAATATGCTTATTCCATAGTTTGGTCACTTGGGGGCCCAGCCAGGGAAGGGCTCCTTGCCCAGACTCCTCAATGGGCAGGAGCCACTCTAGCGATAGGCAAACTAGGCAGCTGTCTAGGACAGCAGATCTGGTCCGGATACCCCTCTGGAGAGCAGCCGGATCAAATGTGCTGCCCTTGGCCTATGAGGAGGGAGGTGAAATACTGAAGTTTTGTCTAGGGTGACACATTGTCTTGAGCGGTCTCCATCAATGGGGCACCAATGAGAAGGATGATCACAGCCCACACTGTCCCCAAAGTCAATATGTGCAGCACCTCATGTATTGTAATGCATGAAGCTGCCAACACACATACCCAATTCATGCCAGGGCCCCCCTCACCTTTTAATTCCAGCTGCTTCCTCTTCCCCACAATTAATGCGTATCCTGTCCCCCCCACCCCCATCTCAGTTAGTACTGGCTGCCCTCACACACATTTAAGCAATCCTCAGTGAATATGGTCTGCCTCCCATCCCCCTGTCTTAGGGCTCCACTCCTCTGCCCCACATAGTAGGGCTAGGGACTTCCAGCTGTTATTCCTCCTGCTGCAGCATGAAGTTCTTCAGGAAGCTGCTGACTGCCTGCTGGTGGAGATGGTCTTTTTGCTGCTGCAGCAGCTCTTCTGCTCCTGGAGACAAGGGAGGGCTGGGAAGGAATGACGGGAGCTTCCCTGAAGCTGACAGTAGATTTCAAGTAGGGGTGGGGCACAGAGGGGTTGAGCAGGCCTTCTGGGCTGGCACATTACTCACAAAAGTGAGAGGGGAAATGAAGGGAGCAGAAAGAACTCAGAGACAAATCTGCTCCCGCTCTAGCGTTTCTCTCCTTGGAATAATGTGTTGGGCCAGGACCTCCTTCCTCAACCCCCTACCTGAAATCCAGTGTCTGCTCCTGGGCAGCTTTTCTCCCAGTCGTTAGTCTGCTGCCTGGATGGAGGGGGAGAGGAGAGCACTGAGCTGAGAAATGGTGACAGTGAGCCCGTTCGTACTCCTCGCTGAGGAGTCAGCCGGCAGCCCCCTGTCCTTTGGAACCGAGAAGGTGATGCAGCAGGACAGGAAACCTGAACAAGCTCCAGTAAAGAATGCATGGTACAATGCAGCACAGCTGAGAGCTCTTGGGGATGGTCAGATGGATATGGAACATTTTCTTCATTATCATTATTATTTATTTATTTGTATTATCGTAGTGCCCAGGAGCCCCCATCATGGACATTGCATGAGGTTTCCTATCTTTACATTTATGCCTCTTCAGGGCTTACTGTGAATTTCACTAGACTTATTGAGCCTGATTCTCTACTTAGTTATACAATTTCCATGTAAAACAGGTGTAATAGATCAATGATGTTGGAAATAATTTGCCTAATTTTCCTAATAATGTCACTACAACTCAGTTTCAACACAAGCATTCCTTTATTACTCCAAAAGCCATTTGGTGTTAGTTACATCCAAAATACAAATACAGGCATATACGGTAAATACTTATGCTCTATGTCCTAGCAACAATAAAATTATGAGCATTGGCCAAATACTCACAACAGGATCAGGCTTGGGAGATACCTTCCCATCATGGCGTGATTCCAAAGGGTGAGAAAAAGCTCTGACAAAGAAACCCCTAAAAATCTTGCCTTTTATACATTATAATACACAGGCGATGTCATTGCTGGTTATTGGACCTTAGCTTGAGGCAATTGAGGCTGAAACCTAGACTCTGGCCCAGTCAAGACAAGATTAATGGCTGGATCCCTCTTTTCAAGATTTCTTTTAATTCCATTTGCCATATTTCTTCCTAACTACTAAATTAAGTATTGCTTTTTAAACAGGCTTATATAACTAAGTATTTACCACACTCAGTGCCCAAGAAACCATGCTTTCTTTATTTCTATTACCTCAATCCAAACCTTAAACAAGATAATACTGGTATTTTAAGGGTCACTACAAGTTTAATACAATCTACTCTTCTTTATCATGATCTCATTCTTTGTGGTCACTTGCTTTGGGCCTATCACTCATGCTAACATGCAAATTCTATTTAAAACCACAGTTCTCCTAGGTTCAACTTAGGCCTATATGTGACACCCTGTACTCCATGCTTTATATGGTTATATATTTTGTACAACGTATGCCCTGTGAGGCATCATTTGAAAACTCATAATCTGCTGGGAATATTATTATCCTGTTGAAATGTGTGCAATAACACTGCATGTAGAATTATGAGATTTTGCTATATGATTGTTACTGAAATGTGGTGTAGTTCCGGGTAATGCCCACAAACCAATTTATCAGAAACAAAGACACACTAGCTTACCAGCAAGGTGTTAAGGGGCCATTACGTACTTAACTGTCCATTCACCAGCAGAGGGGAAGGTATAAACAAGACATTTACATTGCATTGCAGGAATGATTCAAACCTCATGTCCGCAGAGACTGCGTGTCACCATGACACAGCAAGTATGTTTCTAGCACAAGAAACTGAGTTATAAAGCGGGGAGGAAAACACTTGACTTCACCTCACCACCTCCCATCTCTCTGCTCATGACATCAGTGAGCACCTGAAAGACACTGAACTGAGGGAGGGGTACCTGGCTGAAAAGGAAATCTAGCCTGTGAACTATTACATCTTATGGGGAGAGATACATTTTGCTTTTAAGTTCATTGAGGAATTAGCTTGCATTTTTATCTGTTTATTTCTTTTGTAATCAATGCTGACTTTTATGCCTTATCACTTGTAATCATTTAAAATCTATCTATCTGTAGTTAGTAAACGTGGTTTTTTGTTCTGTTTTATCCAATCCAGTGTGTTTGGATATAGGTGGTGGAGAATGTCATATTATATTCCTACCAATGTTCCATATACAGGCGTCACAGAATCTAGTTATGGTAATATCCTTTTAAAAAGTTGGTGAACCCTCTAGCAGTGCTCATCGTGTACTAAGTTTTAGAAGCTGCCTGGAACCAGCCAGAGCAGCCATGTCTATAGAGATAGGCCTAGCATGTTTGTACAATATATTTGGTGAACAAGGTTATTTGGCACCCAGCTTTGCTCATGTGGTTTCTTCATGTTACCTTTGTTGTGTAAAAGGCAAAACATGAGGATGAGGGAAAAAACAGCATCTGTTATTTTTTTTATTTCAGTTCCTTTGCATACTTCCGGAAAAATACATAGAGAGCTGGTTGAAACATCAACATTTTTTTTGTGTGTGTGTAATTTCACCCATCTCTGCCTATATACTACTGTTGTTTCTCATCTAGTTAGGTGCTAAGGCTGTTTGGAAAGTTTAAGGGATTTGCACCATGCAATGTGAAGGTTACAAGTAATCTTGCAATTCATAGGCTTTGTTTGTTTTTACTTTGGCTTTTCTTGTCTTGTCTTTGTTGTTCTTTCACTTTTACAGCTGCAGCAGCACTTTGGGGGGTCATTGGAGTGCCTTCAGGGAAAGAATCATACTATACATCATCTGCAGGCCCAGATTAAAAAAAAATTGAGACCCCGTGCACTATGGGCGTTGCTCCACCCACACCTTTCTCCATATCCCACCCCCCACATAGACCTACCAATGTCCCTCCTACCCCATCCCACAGATACTCCATCCCATCACATAGACCTCCACATGCTCCTTCCACCTACATATACCTCAACAACGCTCCACCATCTCCTACTTATCCTGACAGCCCGCATACACATCTCAGAAACCCCAGCATACATCCTTCCCACCTCAGCTCCACAGGGCAAAGCCCACAACATCCCTGCCCCCAGACCCCATTTGCTCCAACCCCTTACCCCACAGCCCTACAATATTCCCCACAGCCCACCAACAACTCACCACAGTCCCTTATCCACCATCCCTGGGACCTTACTGGCCATTCACTTGTGCCCCCCTTCTCTACCTAATCAGCAACTCCTCCTGGACCCTTCCTCCCATCCCCACTGTCTTCTATTGCCTAACCTGCATTCACATAGCCCTGTGCTGCTTGGGGCTGGCCTGGCCACCCATCCACCATGATGGAGGGGCAACCAGGCCAAACCCAAGTAACTGGTCTTGTGACCTCAGAGCCACTGAGGTTTGGCTTGGCCACTCCTCCATCATGACAGAGGGGTGGCTGGTCCAAATTTGATTGAATTGACATAAAGACCTGAAGGATGGATTCACTGTACTACTTGGTTGTTTTTTTCTTTTTCCTGGTGGTCAGGGTCCCCGTCCGCACGAGATGGGGGCCCTGTGCAAGGGCACCGAGTGCACATTGGTTAATTTGGGCCTGATCATCTTGGATCTGTAATGGAGCACTGTATGCAAATATTCTACTCCAGATATGATACTTTATATACTATATGTTTATACGCACCCTTGTATCCAAGAGAACTATCAATATCAGGCTTTGTCTATACGGTATAGACACTGGACATTATAGCTCAGTGCATGGAATAGAATAGATTAGATCCACTTCTGGATGCACAGGTAACATGGGGTACAAGGACCCTTGATAATATGAATCCATGCCCCTATGTGATGGTGTAACTGTGATAATGGCGTTGCTCTAAATCCTATGGGCTCTGATACTGTTCCATTAACTTAAATATAGTAATTCCTGGTTTACACTGTGAGCCGAGAATCAGGCCCTATTTATCTACTTCTGAGTTTATAGACCTTTTATTTTATTGCTGTTTCTTTGGTTTGACGTTACCAAGAAGGTTAGGGTATTAACAGTAACACGTAGGCTACGTATACACTAGACACCTTACAGCGGCACAGCTGTACTGATGCAGCTGGGCCGCAGTAAGATTTCTATGCCATCTGGAGAGAGCATTCCCGTCGACATAATTAAACCACCTGCACTAACGGCGGTAGCTGTGGCGACAGGAGAAGCTCTCCCACCGACATAGCACTGTGCATGCTTCTACATATGCTGGAGAAACTTACGTCACTCAGGGGGTGTCTTTTTCACACCCCTGAAAGACATAAGTTTTGCCGACATAAGTGGTAGTGTAGACATGGCCTTAGAGATTAACTCTGTTCAGGTACATTATTGATTATATCTATCAGTCATAAAGTCACTAGAAAATATTTAGCCATATGATTCATTAATTTTGCACATAATTAGTCTATGAATTGTTCGACTAAACATGATGGGCTGACAATATGAATGATAAATTCAGTCAGTGGAGTATTTTTGATGCATTTTAGCTTTCTCCAGTATATTATCAAAAATGAAACTTTGTCCATAACATTTAGAATATCTGCTGTAAATCCTTGGCCATCTAGTATCAATGCTCATTTCTATTCATAGAGTAATGTGGCAATGCTTACACTTTGGAAAGTAATCTGTTTCTCTGTATTTGTAAAACAGTCATGTAATGTCACATTCATAATAGGAAGTAAATAATATGGCTTGATGTGAATGAACACTTCTGGCGATTGTTAAAATAATTGAGTGTGGTGGAGAGTTAGAAAGGAATATGTTTGTGGAGAAGTTGTAGGAGGGCTGCACTTTGACTCATTGGCATCTTGCTACTTCCTGGTTCGCATGTTGCTAGCATAATGACTTCTTCAAGCTCATGGCTCTGCAACCTTATGTATTAACTAGGGCAGGAAATTCTCTCACATGTTTTCTGTGAACTCCTTAGCACACTTGTGGGTGCTCCATCATAAATAAGAATAATAATGTGAACTCTGTTTCTCCAAACTCATGGTTCTACTCTGAAAAATGACTCTAAAAATGCACTGTCGTACAATTCATGTTCATTGTACCTCTGTGAGGTTTCTATCAAATTTGTTCAGTTGACAAGTAAAAAGAAGGTTATTTCTAACAGTAATCCTTGCCAAGTCAACCTGGGCTCTGAAAGTCAATTTGGGTTCTTTCTAGAGCACTGTATTAAAGATTCTGAAATTAGAATTTACTTAATGTTGATGCTGTTGAATGATGTAGAAATGACTCCAGCTCACTCTCGTGTATTGGTTCTGCAGTGGTACTATGAGTAAAAACTAATAAAAACTTATTTTGATATGACCATGAGAGAGAGAGAGAGAGAGAGAGAGCAAGCAGATCTGTTGGGGAAAAATGCTATGTTGACACAGTCACTTTTATTACCATGGTCACACTTTAAAGGAATGCTTTTCCTGAACTGTTGCAATCACTTCCAATGTGAATGTTAATGCCTGCATTTAGCAGTTTTTCCTTTACATGTGGTGTAGTGTTAAAGATAATATACAAAACTGTATTTTCCTGTTTCAATTTTACACACAGGACACATTTAGTAAACCCTATTGCCTCTTCCCTTCCACCCACAAACATTGCCCTCTTAGCTCTTTACATATCAGGAGTGAAGTCCTGCCCCACTGAAGCCAATGGCAAAACTCCCTGATACTTCACTGGAACCAGAACTTAAATTCTGGCTCAGTATCAATATCAACACATCTCCACTACAGCAGGCTGCAGTTCCCCACTCAGTCACTCTCTTGGTTTGAGGTCCCGAGTCCTCAAACTTGGGAACAAAAGGTGGGCACTTAAATACATATTCAAGTTTCTGTATAATTTTCCTGATCTTTCACATCACCCACAACTCCGATTGGCGCCAACATCTCAGAAAATCAGGTTATATTAGGTGTTCAGCTTTAATCATCCAAGTGTGAAAATTCACCTTTGGATGGCTCTGTAGATTTTGGGATGAGCTCTACAAAAATGAAAGAACATCTAATAGTAAAGGTAGTAACAATTCAATCAGCCTCATTCAAAACGTGTATCCACCCTTCTGCTGCCTTCAAAACAAAGAAAATACAAAAGGAAAAAGACACAAAATTCAATGGAAAAGAAAGCAATCATTTACCACTCACTCCATTTTGGGCAGCATGTTTCCCTTTAGGTTTCCTTCTGTAGCCCTAGCCCTCTGTCTTGTGAGTATGAACATTAATCTGTGGGAACGCTGCTAATTGCAGTGAGTAGGGACCAAGAATGGATAACAGAGTGTAATAAGAAGTGAGATTTGCCTTTTGACACTTATCTTTTCCATCTACCACAATACATACACATCTCTCTATTGCAAAGTACAGAGCAGTTCTGATGGTTAATTTTCACTCATTTTCATTCCCCCCCCCTTCTTTTTTTACGAACCTGACTAAAAATTGAACTTGCACTGAGAATGATGCCCTCACTTTGAATTCCAGATTCCAAACACAACAAACTTTGGGCTAAATTTTGGTTTTTCCTCTCAGGGCCACATTAAGTGGGGGAACTGAGCTGTAATGAGAAGCTCACTGAGTTGGCAGGGGCTTAGACTAGATGACCCTTGGTGTCCCTTCTAATCCTGTGATTCTGATTCTGCCTGCACAGAGTAGGATGGCTTAGCAAGAGAGGGGCCTCTGTGCAGTGAACTCAGTAAAACTCCTTGTGCTGTGGCAGATAAGAGCAGTGTGCATCGCCTGTGACTGGTACCCAGTTCTAGGGTTAACATGGGTTAGAAGTCTGCAACTGGAAGCAAATATAGTGCTTGGTCAGGTCCCTTTGAGCTGTGAAGTGCTACTGGGCATGTTAAGCAAACCCTAACTGAGCACTACGGCAGCATTCTGCCTGGCTATTCTGAAGGTGCACTTGGTGAAGAAGAAGCTCCCAGCATACCCATAAAACAGCATTTAGTCTTCTGCCAGTTTCCCTTTACCAGCACAGTTATGTAACTTGAATCCTAGTGCAGCCACTTAGCTGACTAGGTCTTCATCAAGAGCCCACTGAACTCAATGCAAAGAACCCCTGTTCATGTCATTTGGCTTTAGATCAGGCCCTAGAGCCTCCTATCACTGGCTATTGGGTGCTGAGTCTGTCCTTTACTCCAGGCTTGTCCTACACTGCTCATGGGATTACTCATGAAAATGCTCAAATTGAAATTTTCTATATAGTGAACGCTAGTGAAATAATTCATAGTTAGATAAACATATAACAGTTGTTTAAGGAGACGGGCAAATGTAACAAATATAGAAGAGGAACAAAATTACAAGGCTAGAGCTAAACATAGGCATCTCCTTCTCTTTCAGGTAAAAGACCTGATCCAGTGCTTACTGAAGTCATTTGAGGGACTGCTGTTGATTTCAATAAGCTTTGGATGAGATCCCTAAGAAGGAACATTGCCAATAAGCCATAGGATATGAACAGGTGCAGATGTGACTGCAACTGAATATCTATTGTGTATTCAGGTATTGTTTTACTGGTAGTTTTAGATTTCTGCACATAACACGTAAAGAGAGAAAACAAAAGGCATTTTTTAAACAGACTGGGTACATTTACACAATAAACAGTAATTCTGCATTTCTGGGCTAGATCCTCAGCTGATGTAAACAGACATAACTCCTATGATCTGGCCCAGTCTCTTGCTCTAGCTCATCTTTTATATGTGCCATATGTATGGAGGAGATATATGATAAACATCACCTGACCTGAACTCTGACTTCTAATCTATCTAGCTAGGACTGCTGAGAATATTCTAAACCACTGAGCAGTTCAAACTGCCATTTAAACAAATAAAAGAGCCTTCCAGAGAAATGTTTTCTTCTTTGTCTTCCATTGTGGAATTCCCCTATTTCCTACCCAAAATTACATTGGTTTGTGAGTCAGAACAGGCAACATTCAGTCCTTTATTAGTGAGACTTTTATTGGTAAATAATGAAAATTTGCTGCGTAATGCATGCATCTTTTAACAAGCAAACTGAACCCCCAAACGCTAAGGCACAGAGCACCACACATATTTTGTCATTAAACTGGCTACTTACTAGAATCATAACCCTCGTACTGCATTAATTTTCTTTCAGTACATTTTAAATCATTTCATGGATACGGTAATTACACTACACTCATACCATGTCAATCAATCACTGCTGTGAATCAATACAGTAGGTGTTTTTCTGCTGTTTATAAATAAACAGTAACTTATGCCATCTTCTAAAAGTACAATTAGTTAAGATAAAAAGCAAATTTGTTCTTGTATTGATCTTGCTCCTTGTCATCACATATAGTGTTGCTACCCATATGTCCTTCTTTAAATTCAAGCTTGCATTTCACATATTCATATCAGTGGAGTTTCACTAGTCTTGCTTCTTTTCAGTCAATATCAAGTGTAATAATCACAATAAATAATTGTGCAGGGGATTGGGGCAAAGAATTTATGTCTAATTGTTAGTTTATATACACAGGGGAAGATTCGCAAAGCCATAAATGGGGACAAGTTGTCCAACTTCCATTGAAAGTCAGAGATTTGGATGCACAACTCATCTGGGCTCCTTTGAAAATTTCAGCCATAAAAAGTGGTTGAATGATAATGTAAAATGCAAAAACTAACAGCAATTTTTTAAGTATATCGGAAGCAGGCGGTTTATCAAATAGTCAGTGGGAGGATCTATGTGCTAAAGAAGCACTCAAGGAAAGCAAGGCCATTGCGATAACTAGTTGTCTCTCTCTCACCAACAGAAGTTGGACCTGTGACGCGTTAGCCCCCACCCCCCTCCTGGGGTGCCACCTGATGTGCTCGCGTACTACTGAGCCCGTCTGTCCCACCAGCCTGGGCTCCCTTACACTGTCCTGCTGAGCCAGGTCCTCAAGCCTTCCCCAGAACACACACAGGTAGGAACACACCCAGCTGCAGAAAGACATAGAAATTGCAATCAGCACTGCATGGGACGGCTTCAGCTAGCGAGTTGCCCAGCACTCAATTGCATACTCCCTCTGGAGTGTAAACCCAATATTGCATAGTCTTGCGCTGCACAGAGCGTAAGCTCATGAAATCCAACCCCCTCCCTCAATGTGGAGGAAGATATGCACAGCTTTCTGCCCCCCCCCGTTATGAATTCCACAAACTGGTTTTAGAGAGAACAAAAACAGGTTTATTAACTGCAAGTGATAGCAAACAGATCAAAGCAGATTACCTTAGTAAATAAACAAAAACCACAAACTGATCTTAACACACTACATACGTAGGATATAAATTAGCAAATTATCACCCTGAGTGATAAACAGGCTGGCAGATCCTTATATCCCATTATCCTAATTAACTTACACCTAGCAAAATTAATTATACAGCAGACAGAAACAATTAGAGAAACAGACAGATTAACAATAGAAAAGTGTGGGCCATAAAGATAAAACACACAGAAATGAGGGTTTCACAACCACAACCATTGATAAGTGATTTCTTGCCAGACAGGATGCTATCAAACTAAGTTTTCTTTAACCATCTTAAGATCTGTTTCTTTATCTGGTGGTGATGGGCACTATCAGGACAGGACCATCTTCCTAACAGTCCAATAACACCTTATTTCAATGTGACTGGTTTGGGATGTGAGGATGTGACCTTACGCTTCCCAGTTTATGGCTGCCCCAATGCTTAGCCAAAGCCCTTAGCCTAAGAACAAGGCCTCAGACTATCCTAGCTAGAGAAGGCCCATACACAGGCGGACTGTGATTTTGATTCTTTGTTTTTATACCCCTATAATTAGCTAAGTGATAAAAATACACCTAAATTCTTAAAGTATAGGCCTTTACAGGCAGGCCTGAATATCTATATTCTAACAGTAATGTATACATTATAACATCCAAGGTTTTGAGATCCCTTTGATTATCCAAGAAAAGAAACTTTTTCTCCAGAAAACATATATTTTTATAACATGTATTTAGGTTTTATAAAAATGCCGACACATCATTTGCATCTCCACACCCAATCAATATTAGGAAGATTAATTCTTTTTTCTTAATCTGGAGCATTTCTTTTTCTGTCAGAACCACATTAGTTATGCAAAAGTGGTCACACATTGTCAAACTGAGTGACTCATCCTGATTATTTTTGGTTGTTTTGAGTATAAGTACAATCCACCCTGACTGTAAGTCTACTCTTGGGAGCCAAGCAATTTGGCTGTTAGCATAATGAGGTGTGGCTCATCATAAGGGCAATTATAATGGAGTGTAAGGGAATAGTGAGTCAAGCCTACAGTATATTATCTTTCTTTCTTGAAGACAGTGCTTTGGAATAATGGTTGAGTATTGTAACATTTTTCTTCACTGCAAGTCTTCAGGGATTGAGGTATTCTCCAATGGACTGTTTTGATACTAATAGGAATGCACGTTTAGAACATGAAAATCCCTGTATCTGTTCCTTCAGGCAATTTGTACAGAGTGTAATTCACATCTGATGAATACTTGGTGACACCGAATGGTCCAGTGAAGATTGGTGCTAATTTTGCAGTAATGTTCTCTGCTGCATTTGTGTCTGAGAGAGAAGGTATTTTTCACCAGGTCATGAACATTTAAAAATCACTTGTATCCATTCATGATCATAGTATTGCTTTCTATCCTGTAATTTCCTATTGAGGTTGCCCTGCAGTGGTTGTGTTTACTCTTGTGAATCTGATCTATGTTCTGCTTTATAATCTGCTACCTTGTCAGAAGCAGACCAGCTCTGGGAACAACACTGCATCTCGTTCATCATAAGGTGCTGGTTTCAGGGAAACAAAAACTCATCATAAAAATTTCACTTACAAATTTTCTCTCTGTCCTTCCCTCTGAAATACGTGGTCAAGACATTATTTTGATTAAAATGGAATGTTTGAGGAAAATGTGTCACTAAAGAAAAAACATGTATTCAACTTAATATGTGATATTAGGATGCCAGTTTATAGACACCCCCCCTATAAAACAGGGGATTTTAACATTAGAGCTGTATGAAAGATTTGTCAGAAATAAAATCAAACCCAAATGACCCAAAATTCACCTGGTTTGGGAGTTTCATTGCAAACCTCAAATTTGTTGAAAGATTCACTAAGAACTGAGAACTTAACTGTCTTTTCTGTTTAGATGGTAAGCTCTTTCAGGTACTGGGTATCTCGCTATATGTCTATACAGTGCCAAGCACACTAAAGCCACAGTATTAGGATAGTAAGCACCGAGGACAATAAGCACTGTAATAATAATAATAATAACAATAATTAATAAGACCAATTTTAAAAACAAATTGAGGAGAAATGCATTTTTTTGGAAATACATTTTCTTATTGAGGTTTGGGATCATTCTACCTCACAACTCAAAGCAAAACTAGATGGATACCAAAGGAAATGTTTGTATGAACCCCTAAGTGGTGACACTGCCATATTGCACACTTCTCTACATCACTGATTGCCATTAAGCCAATAACATTTACTTACCATTATTACACAGAGGTACTTATATTGGTACCTCAGATACTGTACCACTGTGCGGCAACTGTTGGCAGATGCTGACTTTAGGATGATCACTAGGTATGAGCTTGTTGTTACATAGCAGATTTATCTTCAAAGAGTTTTTTTTTAATTAGCCAATGATCTGGAGGCACTACAATATACAATTTCTTCTTGTTGGTGTTTGTCAAGATGGCAATTTCGGCCTTCACTAGAATATTCACTAGGATATATTTCACTAATGGCTACTATTTGGTTCTGCTTCATAACCGAGTGGCATAGAATATTTGTATCACCTATGACTGATAAGGCCATCCTTATGGAACCCAAATCAACCAACTATTTGATGTGATGTTGCAATAATCCTAGGTTCTCCAAATGATCAAGAAAATATATGATTTTAATGTTAGTTAAGTTCAAAACACTTTCAACTTCCTCCTATGAATATGCTGGCTTTTTTTTAAAATTGCTGTATTATACGGTTCTCAAAATGAGCAATGGAAAATGTCATCTTTTCTTAATATAGTCAAAACTCAAAATTGGTAATTATGCCCTGTAGAAAGTAAAGAAACCTCATATTCAAAGCTCCATCACTTGCTTATTAGCTGTTCAAATAATTGGAGCTTAATTGTTGAGGTAGACAATCTATTTAAAAGAGGAAGATTTAAAGAGGTTTTCTTGACAGTATGTTTTATATATGACTTTGTAGTTCTGCTTTTTTTCCTTCATGAAAATACATTTCTGTGTAATCAAAGTCTGCCATGCAAGATCTCCTATTTTTCAGCCATTTCAGTGCACAATAACAAGTGAAGATTTGAAAATACATTACATCCAGAGATGTATTCAGAGCACAAAATACCACAAGACAGTCCTTTTTTAAAGTCAGGAAGTTCCTTTCTGGTGTGTGCAGTGTTCTGTTTCCATATGCTAATATCCTGTCATTTCTCTGAGCATCTTTCTGCGTGAATGCTCCTCCAAGGCCCACATGACATGCTTCTATGTGAACTGTAAACACTCTTAAAGTCTCAGAATGCTTAAAAGGAATTGTTGGCTAGTGCTTGCTAGAAGTATTGAAAGACCTTCTAGATGAAAGCAGAGCATACAAAAGGGGCAACATGTTGAGTTACAATACTGTGTAACTCTGGTCACGGGCTTCAACATAGTCCCCTGTGTATTTATGGAGGAATCTAATGAGTTCAGAGAACTGTCTAGATATTTAAGAGGCAGTTGTGGTTGGAAAGTACTTATCTCATTGCATATTGTCTGTTATTTATTCAAAGGGTCAGCAGAATATGCTTCAGAACATGGTCAGTCTGAGTAAAGAGGATTTTATATTGACTTTGATTTAAACATCAGAAGATACTCTTCCTCATAACCCAAATGACCACTAAAATCACTGCAATCACGAAGACAAAGTGCATTGGTCAGGCTGAATTGCTTAGATTAAATTTCCCACTTATCTGCTTAATATCTTATGCATTTTGACTTGGATTGGAAGAACTAGACTTTTCCAACTTTACTGTACGTCCAATGGCACTCAGTGTGAAAATGCAGAAGTCGTTTTTAGATTATGCTAATTTGTGGCACCAATGTTAATAGTGCAAACACTGCACATAAATATTCTGGACTGAAGGCCTGATTCTGTCATCCTTACTCATGTTGAGTAATATCTTATTAGTGCCATTGATTTCAGTTGAGCTACTTATGGAATAAGGGACTACTCAATGACTAAAGTGAGCTGAATCTTGCCCTGAATTAGCATGCATGGAATACAAAAGAAAATGGAACTGTTTTAATTGATTAAGGACCATGAGAAGCATAATTTTATATTGGGATAAACTGTAGTAGAAAGAAATGAAGTTGTTCTTTGAGGGTTTCAGTTGTAGCAATTTCCAGCAATGTTATACAATTTGAAGTGCATGCATTTTGTTTTCCAGGAAATTTATAACAGTTATACCTACAGTAGGAAGTTATGTAAGAATTTTTTTTGTAATTAAAGTTCCTGTATAGCTCTAATAGAAAACTATTCTTTCTTTCTTACATCTCTGGACTTAAACAAAAGGCCCTGTGATTCCCACTGATGGCCTTTCCTGGATTTATTTCTCAGTAATGACACTTTGGGGAGCAATTCTATAGGGAATGAGATTGATCACCCATCACTGCTGCTGATGTGCTGTTTAACCAAGCTGTTGAACCATAAACTGTCATCAGAGAGGGTATCAAACTAACAGTGTGTGTCATGCAGCTTACTCTCCTATGCACCCAACAATAATTATAATTCTCTTAGTCCATTAGACAGCACAAGGGCCTGTTAAACAAAGTACTAGAGTAGTACAGTTCATGTGACCCCAAAAGGAAACCAAATCCTGGTGGATGAGCTAAGCGGTGACAGAAACTGAAGCAGCGGGTCACCAACAAGAAGCTTACTGCTTAATATCTTAATGGGACTTCGACATACAGAAAGGATTTCTAAAACTGAAGCTCCTATTTGAAGTAGGTAGAAATGTTCTGGAGATCTCTTAGCTTAGATAGTTGTTTTGATGCTTACGTTTAGTGAATGGCAGTTAGAGATTTCATCCCCCAATCACTTTAGTTTGTTCTGCTTTGAAAAAGAAATCTCAAATAAACAGTGACTGAGTTGGTAGGCAATTTTAAGTGTTACTGTGATTATTAAATAGCATATCTATAGTGCCATAATTTGCAAAATATCTTAAAGTGATTAGAAAAAGACATGATCTATGCATAACTATCTAGAATTTACAATCTAAAGTCCCAATCCTCAGGTGACATAAATGGACTTCATTGTAGCTATGACAATTTACATTACCTGAGGATCTAGTCTTTTTGTTCTTACTTAACTTTGAGCATGTGAGTAGTTCCACTGACTTCATTGGAATGACTCAAGTTCTTAACTTTACACTACTTTGAAAGTGTTTGCAAGATTAGGGCCTAAATTAAATAAACATAGATAATAAAGATAACAGATCAGAAAGTGGATAGAGCAGGGAGGGCCTAAAAGTAAAATAATTAAAGATAATGTGAGTCATATTTCATTGCAAGTGAATCTTCAGTTACTGATATTTTAAAGCAGAGACTGAGTTAGGGAAAGAGGGAAGGAGTAGGTAGTACATGAGTGGAAGTCAGTGGAGGAAAGCAAAGCAGAAAAAAGTGGGCTTTCAGGGGCATTTGAAGAAGAAAGTCAAGATTTTTTCTAGTGTTCAAGTAGATAAGTTCTTTATGTTGATCATTACATATAAACAAATGCAGAAACACACTGTCCCATTTTGAATGGACTCTTTTCCATAAGTATGCTCTTCCAATAAGTAGTCACAGAGCTACAAGACAGTTAGGAGCTTTCATACCGTATTTTAATACAGTGTTGTGAAAATAAAGCAATTTCATAGGCCATAGCACTAGGATAACAAAATTATGTATAGAGTCAAGCTGGCACAAGGATTGGAGAGTTGGTTTAAATTATAATATTTTTTGATTTCTATGGCAAAATCCATCCAAGAATCTCAAAGTGCATTACAGAGATAAGTGAGGATTATTATCCCCAATTTGCAGCTGGGTTAACTGAGTGAGACGGTAGTTGAATCATCACTTCTAACAGTCAAGGCTACAGAGACAATCAATGGAAGAATCAAGAACAGAACCCAGAACACCTGACTCCCTGTCTCCTGCTCTTAGTCCTAAACAATATGACATTCACTTTCTAACCTCACAGATGAGGATGTATTAAAAGAAAGTTTGCCAGCCATGGTAGAGTTTTAGATAGCTGGGCAAAAGCTAACTTAAGAAGAAAAAAAAGCAAACCCACATATTCATTATTTTCTCTCTGTCTCTTTTTCTGAGCTGGAGAGTCTTTGAAAATCAGGCCACAAGTATTCAAGCTCCTGGAACTAAAATGCTCATCCCAGATCCCAGACATGTTTGGATTGCCTCTTTTCTGCTCAGAAAGACAAAGGTGGGTGGACCAACATCTGTCTCCCCAAATCTAACAGCAGAGTTGACCAAATAAATTGGGAGCAAATTCTGTGCTCTTGTAAAGGATGATGTGCCTTGCACTCCTAAGGTAGTGTTCTTCTTCATCGTCCCCAACCTGGGGCTGTGCCTTACATGCATAACAAGCCAATGATGTTTTAAAATGCTTTACTTGGCTCATTTGAATAACACCATGACAATTGTATATTTTGGCCTACATTCCCTCTTGGTCCAGCCACTTTGACCACAGAGCACAAAGTGCTGGAATCTGCCCCCATGAGAATTCCCTGGTCATGTTGGGGCACTACAACTAGCATAACATTCCACAGGGACCACAGCCATATGTTGTAAATTGGACCAGCCCCTAAGTGACTCTATTTTACACTGATGGGCTGGGGCCAACAGAAATATCACTTCGTCTCTGATGGCCCCCAGCTCTTCTGTACTGAACACATCTTGGTGCAGGAGACTCTGGGCCTTAATGTTTTACATGGAATAATTAAAGATGGATTTGAACAGAAAATCTGAATTTCAACACCCTGGAACTTTGGATGGGTTAACAAGGGTGAGAGGGCAAGACTGGAAATACAGATCCATTTAAATTTTAAGGGGTGAGCTCCAGGCTAATAATAATCAATGTATGTTTCCTTTGGAATATTCCTTAAAATTAACAGGGATCAATTTGAATGATGGATTTTAACCTACTCATTGGTTGGAAAATTAGATTATTGGGTGCCTGAAATACTACCACTCATGGTATAAATACAAGTATAGACAGGCTCAGAGCGGCAGCCTTGTGGTGAACTCAGGACAGTGTGTTAAGTTTGTAGAATCTGCCATTTATTTATAAGATCAGGTACTGTCTTGTACGCTGTGTAGTCACTTACAAAGTCAAAATAGGTGTAAAAGGCTACCACTCTGATTTGTTAGTGATGTATACCCACTTTGGAAAGAGGTAAATGATTATATAAAGTGCAAGGCAGGGGGAATCATGCTCAGATTATTTTAATATTTCTTATTTCTTTCCTGATCTTCCTGTCTCTTGTTTGTGTTAAAATATAGCTCTCATAAGTTTTAGAATTAATTTCATTACTTTGTTATTTCATGTTTGGTATTCTCAGTTAAGCTAGTTCTTCAGATTGCACTTGTTCCATCAGCTGTAAACTACTGTTCCCAAAGAGTTTTGTGTTAAGATTCCCTTGAAATACAAAAGGGTCTCTATCTCTCAAATAGTTGTAGAAATCTATGGAAAACAGAGCAATGTCATTTCTGCAGTGTATCATCCAGAATCAGAAACTAAAGCATGCAAACTGAAATTGATTTGTAACAGGTACCTTATTAGAAGCAAACATCAAGAAAACTAGAATCAATGTTGAAACAAAAAATTGTCTTGTAAGCAATCCTGAGTGAAATGTGTTGACACAGCATCACATTCTGTAGCCCCATTTTTGCATGCTTTTCAAAGCACAGCCATCTCGATCTGGGAGAGATGAATAATTGACTGATCACTGCATAATTCAACATACTGTTGTAAAAATTCAAGGTCTGGAAAATTTGAAGCTTTTCTTCTTTATTGAGACTGAGGTTAAAGTTTCAATCAACCTTGAAGAAACATTTAAATAGCACAAGGATGCATGATTTATTAAAGTGCATATTATTCTTCCTTATAGTCCCTCCTTCATTAAGCTACCTTACATAATATTTATGTGAAGTTTATAAAGTGCACCTGGAACGCTCAGTAAAGAATACTTCTAAAGGTACCATAAAAATATCAGTCAGTGTGTTTTTCAATTGAAAAGGGAAACCCTATAACAAGGAGAGAAAGAATCGTTTTCTCTTGTCCCTTTAATAAAATATATCTATTCCTGGACATCCAAATGTGCACACCTCAATTTAGAAAAATGAATCTCTCTAATAATTAACACTAACAGTTGCTTTCTGCACAGATCATGATGGCTGTGTGTAATGTTCAGCAATTAATGTCCTATAGGATATACTGAATCCCCCAGTTATCTGTCGCTGTCACTTAAAAATGATCTTCTGTGGAAGTTGGTCAAGTCTGCTTCACTTTGAAAGCATAATACTTTTCAAGAGATGTGTTTTCAAATGAAAGGATTAGGTTCAAACATTTACAGTCTTATTGTCCAAAGTCGTGATAGTTGCTTCTTCACAATGCTGTCCCCCAAAAATGAGTTGAGGGCATTTTTTTCTCTAATTCGCAATGTTCTTCGGGTCACTGTTGGAGATGGGAATAGTTTGGACTGCTTTTTCAAAAGTATATTATTATTTTCTACTTAATATTTATGGATTACTATAAATGTACAGGGTGCTTTATGGAGCCCCAAAGAGCATACTGTCTAAGACCCCCAATCTCACAAAGAGCTAAGCATATGTGTAATTTTACTTCTGTCTTACATGACTGGGTACCTTGAATTCAATGAGGCTATCCATGTGTCTACACTTACTTATATGTGTTTACAGCCTTGGTGCCTAAATTAGACAAACACATCTGATAATGATAGCAGGGAAGGGAAAGACAAGCATTGCAACAATAATGATAATTTGCTATATAACTATTTTGTTGTGAATGAAACTTGAAGGTCCTGTTTTGTTTGGTTTAGTTTTAGATCGAGAATAAGATAAGGCAAGAGAATAGACAGTTCTTGGGCGAATGTCCATAGTGGAAAGCTAACTGAAAGAAATGGGCTTTGAAGAAACTGCATGAAGATACTTGTGCCAGGGATCAAGGAGCAGCATGAAAAAAGGCTTCAAGGCTTGTTATACCCATTGTGCTCAATTCTGTGAGCACCTTTAATTCCCACTGAATTCACTGGCAATTAAGAGGATCTGGCATCTCAGCTGAGAACAAGCAGTCAAGAAGGGTAGACAAGAACATAGGATGCAAGAGTGGGAACAGGAAGTTGAACTGGATGCAGTGTCTTGAAAGTGATGAAGAGGCATTCAATCTTGATGTAGAGAGAGACAGCAGGGAAGGGAACTTGTGGAGGACCGGAAGACTGGGGAAGGGCAAACATAGTACCTATTTTATAAAAAGGGAACAAAGAAGACATGGGGAATTATAGACTTCTCAGCCTAACTTCAGTTTGTGTAATGATACTGCAACAAATTATAAACCAATCAATTTGATAGCCCCTAAAGAATAATAGGATGATAATGAATAGCCAACTTGGATTTGTCAAGAAAAAGTCATGCTGACCCAACCTAATTTCCTTCTTTGACCAGGTTAGTTGCCTAGTGGATGGAAGGGAGGGGTGAAGTAAATGGGCTATACCTTCATTTTAATAAGACTTTTGACACAGTCCCACATGATATTCTCATAAGGAAACTAGAGAAATATGGTATAGATCAGTGATTCTCAAACTTGTTCAGGGAAAGCCCCTAGCGGGCCAGGCTGGTTCCACAGGTTCAGCCGATCGCGGCTCCCATTGGCCGTGGTTTGCCGATCCAGGCCAATGGGGGTGCAGGAAGGGCAGCCAGCACATCCCTCAGCCTGTGCCGCTTCCTGCAGCCCCCATTGGCCTGGAGCGGCGAATCGCGGCAGGGGCTTTCCCTGAACAAGCGGTGGCCCTAGTTTGAGAACCACTGGTCTAGATAAAATTATTATAAGGTGGGTGTTCAACTGGTTGACAGACCATACTCAAAGAGTAGTTATCAATGGTTTGCTGAAAAATGGGAGGACATATCTAATGGAGTCCTTCAGGGAACTATCCTGTGTCTGGTACTATTCAATATTTTCATTAATATCTTGAATAATGTATTTGCTAGCACTTTGGAAGACAAGATTAAAATTCAAAACAACCTTGATAAATTGGAGAATTGGTCTGAAATCAACAAGATGAAATTCAATAAAAACAAGTGCAATGTACTATATTTTGGAAGAAAAAATCAAATGCACAAATACAAAATGGGGAATAAGTGGCTAGGCAGTAATACTGCTGAAATATGTAGTATTTATAGTGGATCATGAGCAACAATGTAATGCAGCTGGAAAAAAGGCTAATATAATTCTGGGGTGTATTAAGAGGAGGGCCATATCTAAGACACAGGAGTTAATTGTTCTGCTGTACTCAGCACTGATGAGGCCTCACCTGGAGTATTGTCTCCAGTTTTGAGTACCACACGTTAAGTAAGATGTGGACAAATCATGAAGGAGAAGACCAACACAATTTATAAAAGGTTTAGAAAACCTGACCACTGAGTAAAGGTTAAAAAATTGGGGACTCTTAGTCTTGAGAAAAGAAGACTGGGGGGAGGGGGGGAATCTGAGAACAATCTTCCCATATGTTAAGAGCTGTTATAAAGAAGACAGTAATCAATTGTTCTCCATATCCATTGAAGGTAGGACAAGAAAAAAAATGCCTTAATCTGCAGATTAAGCAATTTAAATTAGATATTAGGAAAAAACTTTCTAACTATAAGAATAGTTAAATACTGGAAGAGACTTCCAAGGGAGATTGTAGATTTCCCATCACTGGAGGTTTTTAATAATAGGTTACACAATCACCTGTCAGGTATACTTGGTCTAGCCTTAACATGGGGAATGGACTAGATGTCCTCTCGAGGTCCCTTCAAGCTACATTTCTATTATTCTATTAAAGGAGTCATGGTTAAAAATAATGGTAAAGGAAAATTATTTTAGTTATAGCATGTTAGATAAAAAGGTGAGAGGAAAGAGCTCAGGAAAACACAGAATAAAAGCTATATACATTTTGGATATCCTCTATTTTTTAAATAATAAACACATTTTCTTTGGAAGATTGACAAAGTAAATTGTGCAAAGTTAATCCATCTTCCTAGCTAAATTTTTTATATAAAGTGCTTCATAATTCTTTCTTAGAATGAAGCATCTATTGTATAAATAGGTCAGGTCTTTGATGACTTTCATTTATATTTTTTATCTTTACTTAAAATTTCATAAATATGAAATCTTTTAAAATTTTCATCAGCTCTACATTAAAATATTAGAGTCTGTAAAACCAAAACTCATCTAAAGTAAGCAAACAAGGGCCATTTTCTGACACTATGTCATGGGAGAATACAACTTAGTTGGAAAGATTTCAAGAATAATTCGCAATATTTTTGTATTATCCTAAAATAAAAAAACTTGTTCACCTTAGCCTCTAAGGATAGAACAAGAAGCAATGGGCTTAAACTGCAGCAAGGGAGGTCTAGGTTGGACATTAAGAAAAAGTTCCTAACTGTCAGGGTGGTTAAACACTGGAATAAATTGCCTAGGGAGGTTGTGGAATCTCCATCTCTGGAGATATTTAAGAGTAGGTTAGATAAATGTCTATCAGGGATGGTCTAGACAGTATTTGGTCCTGCCGTGCGGGCAGGGGACTGGACTCGATGACCTCTCGAGGTCCCTTCCAGTCCTAGAATCTATGAATCTATGAATCTATGAATGTTGTCTGTAACCTAGAAACCATTTGCTGAGCTTTAAACATCCAGGGAATGATATTATATAATCAACATACTGTAAGTATATTCATATGGACATATGCTTACATACACATAATTCTGTAAATAGAGATATAAGTGAGCTGCAAACGCATCTTTACGATAAATATTTATATCTAGTCCATAGACCATTTTTCTGTGTTTGTGAAAAATTCATCAGCTCAGGTTTTCTGTTAGGAATAACTCTGAATCATAGTAAATCAATCTCTTAAATGTTATTTGAGTAAATTGGATGAAAACAAGTCTTTCATGACTTACCAATTGCATTGCACAACAATCTAAACCTCCTAAGGTAACAGAAAGCATTTGAGAGAATGTTCTTTGGAAGATTGCATTATAAATGACAATAAATTGACTCACATCCAAATGAATTCATCTAATGAATTCATAAGTATTCAGTTTTCGTAACAAAGAAACACATGGTGTATATCTATAATTAGGAGTCCATTACATGATGTATAAATTAAAACTTGATGTTGCATTGGTTGCTTTCAATTGGTCACTGGCATAACTTGGCGTAAAAAGATGAATCCCTTTCAAAAGAAAAAAGCATAGGACCACATTTTGTCTTTGTTCTATATGTATACAACTCTTATTGATGTGAATGGTAGTTCCTCATGCAAATGCAGGGCTAATACTGCCACCAATTACACATTCTGTCCCCATTACAATCCATGGAGCATGGGCATATATGACAGCATAATCTGACTTCAGTATTTATTAAAAGGAGATGCAGTACGCAAAGTGTACTTTCCATTTAAATTGTGGCTTACAATTTTATGGGTAATTTGCACTAAATTTTCACAGGTATTGATTACCTGGATTATTCAACCTCTCCCTTTAGTTAGACAATTCCAGCATCTTCTCTATGGGGGAAGTACTGTTATCGCTAACTCTTATTTTAGTCACCATTTGCAAAGGCCTTCAGATGTGTCATTGGAAGGATCTGGCTGTTCCCAGAAATGTTCTAGAAAAAGGAAAAGCTAACATACTGAATAAACTTGCTTATCTTGAAGATGTGTTGTACTCCAGTATTAATTTGGGTGGCAGCAAACACAGGGTGACACCCAGCCCCAAGACATGATGTAGTGTGAAAAAAAATGCAAATGACAGCTGAAATGAGTAAGTGAAAATAATATTTTGTATTTAGAGTTGTTATTTTATCTTAAGAAACCCATATTGCTTTCCTAACTGATATATCTTACAAGATTTAGTCACAGATCACTTCATGCAACACTGAATTATCTCTAGGAGCAAAACATGCCAACTGTTTAGCAGCTCACAGCATGACTTACACAACATTCAAGACAGGAAGTGATGACTGAGTGCTGTATTCAGTTGAAATTGCAGGAGACATTAAATTGGTCAGAATGTAATAATCTGAGTGGGAATTTGTCTAGCCAGCTGGGCTAACACCACTCGTCTTACAAAAAATGTCAAGGGAGCTTTAATAAAGGCACTTCTTTGTTATGTCTTATGAGAAAGATGTTTCCTGCGTTAGCTGCATACTCTCTAAAAGCATGCTTGTGTCAATTCAAAAATAAAGATGTACAAATAAGGTACTCAGCAATTTTTAGTCTCTTTTTCTGCTTGTGGAACAGCCATGATTTCCAGAAATTTAATTATCTTTGGGTCTGTCTACCCTTAAAATGCTACAGTGGAGACACTACCTATGCTGACGGGAGGGATTCTCTCATCGGCGTAGGTAATTCACCTTTCTAAGAGATGGTAACAAGGTTGATAGAAGAGTTCTTCCATTCATCTAGCATTGTCCACACGGGGATGTAGGTTAAGACGACCTTAACCATACAGTTCAGGAGTGTGGATTTTTCACACCCTTGACTGACGCAGTTAAACCAACCTAATTTTCTAGAGTAGACCAGTCCTAAGAATTTCAAAATATGAGTTCTATTGATTAGCTGTAATTGATCATAAACATCACATAAATATTGTTCCTGTTCCCTGAGGTTCTCAAGCCCCAAGGAATTAGTAAGAGTTTAGGGAGTTACTGTTATAGACAAGCTTCATTAGAGAATTTTAGAGAATTTTAATCCTCTTCTTTTGTGGGTTAATTAGCCCTTTTCTGGGCCATTGTTATGTTCACAGCATACATGCAGAGAAATTAGATAAAACATAAATACTCTTGCTGGAAGGTTGAAATGTAACACTATATTATTGCTTTGAGTTCAGAACAACAGCACACAAGAGCCCCAAAACAGACTGCTTCCTAAGGAGCGAGGCACAACTCACCTCACCTTACTTTAAGCTGGTTCTTTCCAGACTGTCTGGCTGCTGACAGACTCAGACAATACTCACCCAAATCACAGAGCTTCCCTCAGAACCCCCTACCTTGAAAGCAGGAAATCCCTTACACTTAAAGTGATTGCTTGCCATTTTTAACCAGTTTCCAATATACCAGAGTCATCTTTCTTAGAAAGTTAAGATTTAATTATGTGTATCTTCATGTTACATTCTTCTCTAACTTGTTTAACTGTCACTGTGTCAGGGCCCTGGGAACAGGTTTTGGGAACTTTTTACCCATGCTGTGTCAAATAGTGTCCCATTGCATATAAAGCATTTATAGATTCATAGACCTTGAAGCTGGAAATGACTAATCTGATCATGTTGTCTGACTCCTGCATAACTCAGGTCATATAATTTCACCCAGTAATTCCTGCATCAAGTCCATAGTTTCTGAATTAAGTAAATTATGTTGTTTAGAAAGACATTCAATTTTGATTTAATAACTTCAAGTAATGGAGAATCCACCACATCTCTTGGTAAAGTAGTCCAATGGCTGTTTTGTAACAGGTGCCCTTACTGCACTCATGGTCTCTATTGGAGACCAATTAGGTGGTTTGGTTTTGGATCTCCTATTCCCAAACCAAACTTATCATTTGTTCTAACTATTTATTAGATCATGAACAAGATTAGAATCCCCCCTTTCATCACATATTTTAGACACAGAGCTGTTCTTACAGAGCTTATGGTGATCAGCTTCCACCTTCATCACTAGCAGCTGCTTCATCTTCTGGTGAATTGCTGCAAGAAAAGATTCAAGTCCTGTGGCAAATTCCACAGTCTCTTGGAGTGTCTTTGGCTTTGTGACAGGATGTATGGGCCCTATATGGACAAGGAAGGTGCCAGAGAGGCCTTGGTGGTAGGACTAGCCCCACCTCTCCAGCCCTGTCAATCATGCATGATAAGGAGAAGGCTTTTAAAATTACAGAAACACAGTCATTGAGAGGGATGGGGAAGAAACAGGACTGACCTTAGCAGCAGACTGCAGGACTGACTCCTGGAGCCAAGAAGGAGGAGACCTTCACCCCAACCCTGGGGAGAGTACAGTGGCCACCCAGGGTAAGACAAACTGGCTGAGCCCGTCTCAGAGACACAGCCAGACCAACGTCCCCAAATCGACCAGTTGGGACTGGATTGTTGGCAGCACTGTAGACTCTCCACCCCATCCCCTCCTTTGCTGGGACTACAGGGAGGGAGTATACCTGAATCATGTGGGTTTGTGACTTTCATTTTGATCTCCCACCGAGAGAGACTTAAAAAGGCCCACAAAGGCCAAAGACCCTGTGACATACTGTATGTCAAAGTAGCACCCTGTAACCCCCATATTCATCATTCTTATATGGTTGTGATATTTCATACAAAAACATGCCATGTAAGATACCATACGGAAGATGATGATATGTTGAAACTCATTGTTCTGTCAATATATATATATTGTTAGTGCGTATGAAATTATGAGATTTTGCTATATGGTTATTATTGAAAAATGTTGTGAGTTTTGGAGTCGCCCACTGTTAGTTCTCCAGTGACATCAAAGGAGGTAACCATCACCCAGGTGGGCATCAAATGACCATTGACCAGCAGGGGTATTGTAAACAAGAGATCTACAATTCAATGACAATCAGTTGTGCAGGCACTACACAATGGGGACTGCTCAACTTTATGACTCAGCAAGCCCCACCAGGATATACCTTGGCCAGTATCTCTGCAGGGGCATGGATTGAGTATAAAATAAGGGACAGTGCATCATGAGACCACCTCTTTCCTCCCCCACCTATGCTGAAGGCAACAAGAATGCTGGGAAAATAAAGATTTAAACTGAGGAGACTGGTCCCAGGCTGAGAAGGAAATTCTGCCTCTGTATTAAGAACTGTAACCTACCTGAAACATCCAGTGGTTTGAGAAAAGCTGTTTGATTCAACTCTTGCTTAGTCTAAAATTTTAGGATTTAGAATGAGTGTTTACTTTTAATTTTCATAAGGTAACTATCTCTGGCCTTTATGCCTATCACTTATAATCACTTAAAATCTATCTTTCTGTCATTAAAAAACTTATTTTAATGTTTTATCCTTATCAGTGAATTTGTCTAAAGTGCTTGGGAAATCTGCTCAGGTTAACAAAGGCTGGTACATGTCCACTTTCCTTTGATGAAGTGGCAAACTAATTAATAATCTTGCACTGTTCAAGAAAAGGTCTTGAGCAGTGTAAGATGGTATATTTCTGTAATGCAAGGCTGGGGGTTGGAAGGTTTGCTGGTGTTTCCCTGTGTATAGTTCATGAGTGGCTTGGAAAGGTTTATGCAACATAGCTGGGTGTGCCTCTGTATACCAGCAGCTGAGTGATAACAGCATCTGAAGGGGCTTGCTGCTTGTCACTAGCAAAGCATTGTGAGACACAGCCTAAGCTTGAGAGTTAAGGGGGCACAGCAGCCCCACAGTTCCAGGTTGTACCCCACAGATCCCATCAGACACTCCTTGAAAACACTAGGGAAGTGGGGCCTGTGTTGTGACCATCCAGTGTAGATAACTGGGCAAGGTCAGGTTCCACCACCTTCCTGAGGGAGGAATCATCAAGGACTCTGTTACAGGCCTACTTTTGCTGATCTTGGTCTGCAAGTCCAAGTCTAGCTGAGCATCTGTAAATTGGTCCATTGCCAATTTATACTGGAGGCACTTGGTGGTATCTGGGCACATCAGGAACACAGGTCACTTCAGGCCCTCTGCCAGTTTAGGTGAAGTTTCATCTTTCCCTCTCTTTCTAGCTCTTAGTTGTGCCCTGGCCAGTTCAGACTGATGGCCAGCTACAAACCACACGTCAAGGGCTTATATCAGAGTTGGATTTCTCAGTCTCTTTTCTGGAGTTAAATTGTACAGCACCATTAGAGTTGGGCAACCCAACTGCTAATAACCCCTGTTTCTGTCCTTCTTCTGAACCATTCATTTGAGCTATGATGTTGAATTGAGCCAAATAAGCCTTCAAGGGTGTTTTTGCCTCAAAGATAGTGGGTCTTTTGCAGTGTCTGAACTGGGATAGATAACTGTTGAAAGTGTGCAGTCTTATCCAAGTCTTCTTGACCAATTTCACATTCAGGAGGCTGCCTTCCTCTGTGGTCTCTGACCTTTTGATCTCCTTCTGCAGCTGAATTTTTACCTCCGTTAATCCTTGCTGCAGCTCATCTTGGTTAGCAAATTGGCCAAAGCCTTAATTTTCAAGTCCCTAAGTATGTTATTAATGGTGGACTCTGGTGTTTTCTTTGATATACTTTTGTTTATTTACAAGAAACGCATGAAGTCCTGCTTCTCCGAACGCAGCAGGAACAAAACAAAACAAACAAAAATCTCACCATCAATAACAGGGGATAGCTTCTTTGCTTACATCCCCAAGCCTCATTAGCAGCACCTGAGCCATGACCTTCATTTAGGCTTCTCCAGGGTCACACTGTGGTTACAGGCAGCTTCTTAGCTTTCTTCTTGCCTTTGAATCTCTCTTAAGCTATGTCATCCCCCCGGAGTGACATAAGTTCCACTGACAGAAGCAGCAGTGTGGACACACTATGTCGGCGGGAAATGCTCTCCTGCCGACATAGCTACTTCCACTCATTGGGGGTGGTTTAATTATGTTGATGAGAGAGCTCTCTCCTGCTGGCATAAAATGGCTACATTGGAGATCTTACAGTGGTGCAGCTGCAGCGGTACAGATGTGCCGCTGTAAAGTCTCTAGTATAGACATGGCCTTAGTTTCTTGTCTGTGTCCCCGCCCTGTTAGACATTTTCCACACTCACAGACACACCCATTTTCCTGGTCAGGACAATGCCCAGTGGACCCCGTTGCCCACATGGTGCTAGTTTCTGGGAAGACTCAATACTTCTTTTAGGTGTGGACTTCAGAGCTGTCTTTTACAACTATCTTAAGAGAAGGGATCTTTCACACAGCATTTTCAACAGGGACTTCACTCAATCCATAATATGGTTTAACCCAGGTCATAACAATATTTTCTTGTTGTATTTTGACCAGTTTAATTTTAAAATCCCTAAGAGGCTGGGCTTTTCTGGCCAGCCTGATACTACCTTTACACTAAGCTTCTGGGGTTTTATTATAATACCTTTTCCAAAGAGCTGCATATCTGAGAATGGGGTGGAGTAGAGACTTCTTCCACCCCCAACTACGGGGTAAAGAAATTCAGAGACAGCAGCTTCTGCCATAGATTACTGTCGCTATTGTGGTTTGCCATGTCCTCCAGCTCTTATCGAGTCCTTCCAGCAGCTCAGTCATTTTTTCTGGATGGGGTATCATTATGTTGCATAGTCTATAAATGTTTCCCCATATCTAATGAAGACCTTAACTGCCATTAACGCATGGGAGGAGGACATGGAGTGGGAGGTGCCTGATTGGACCTGTGGGCAGAAGGATGGTTTGGGTTGCTTTCCAATGCCAAATTCAGGTGTGTGGCTTTTGAGCACAATATATGCACACTAGGGCCTGGTCTACACTAGGACTTTAATTCGGATTTAGCTGCCTTAATCCGAATTAACCCTTCACCCGTCCACACTACAGAGCCAGTTAATTCGAATTAAAGGGCCCTTTAAATCGATTTCTGTACTCCACCTCGACGAACGGAGTAGAGCCTAAATCGATTTTGTTAATTCGAATTAGGGTTAGTGTGGACGCACACCACCGAATTACTGTGTTTAAGTTAATGGGGTAGTGTGGCCGCACACCACCGAATTAATGTGGTTTAAAACCGAATTAAGGTGCTTAGTGTGGCCGCGCACAATCGAATTTATACAACCTGTTTCCCAAATTCGAATTATCTAAATTCGGATTAATCCTGTAGTGTAGACATACCCTAAGAGAAGGAATGTCTCACTCAGCTTCTATGAGCTCCATAGCTGCAGAGGCAACTGAAGTACAGATAGGGCCCCTAAATCAGTGCAGAAGGCAGTATTCCATTTTAGTAATATAATTAACCAAGAACCCTGATTTTGCAGGTGAGGAAAGAAAGAATTGTTTAGTTTTATCTGTAAATGTCATTTCTGTATAACATATTCTGTTACTAATTCAGGATTTTATACATTTTTGTATGTATTTTTTTAAAAGCACATCAGTCCACCTTTTAAAAAATACCAAAAATCCCCTGTCCCGAGCCACTTAATTCTGTAGTGGCAGCAAGTACCCATATCTCCCCTGCCACTTCAGTACCCTGGGTCTGATTCTCAATTCCATTACATCCATATTATGCCAGAATAGCCCCACTGAAGTCAGTGGAGTTATGGCAGCATACAAACTGGTACAATGGAATACTGTGAGAATCAATCCCACAGTATGTGACTGTTATCATTTAGATTACACTCAATCTCTTAGGACTAGATTGTGCCTACAAGGCACAGTCCTGAACAAAAAGTTTTGCATAAGCTGTGCCACCACAGATAAGCTTCTGAAGCATAATTCACTCCTTGCTTCTCTCATCCTCATTGTTGGGGGGGTGGGAGTTGGAAGTGTGTGTAGTAGTTTGCTTTGGGCCTATACCAGCAGCAAATTACAACAACCCCTGCATCAGCACAGCTGTGCTAGTCAGTATGCTGGGCTTTATTCCAAGGCTTCTCCCATTCCCAATCTTCCACACCCATTTCCCATCCACCTTCTCTGAGAGGTGCAAGCTGTTGTGTACATGTAGTGAACACGTATATCTTCATCCCTAGACTCAAGGTCCAGCTAGTCCTTGCAGGGATAAAGGACGTGTGTGTGTGCTTACTCTTCCTTATTCACCTGTGCTAGTGTGGAGCTCAGGGCTCATGTATCCCTTAGTTAGTAATAATTCAATTTCAGATGGCTATACTTAGAAGACTAAATGTAAACAAATCAAAATGTGTTAGTACTAGAGCTGCTTAGTAACTTTTCATCAAACTATTTTTCATCGGAAAATATTGTTTCATTGAAAGCAAAACTTTTCATGCAAATGGATGTTTAGATGAAACTTTCACAGGTCCAGGATGGAATTTCTGGTGAAACTGAGAAAGCAAAAGTCAGATCTAAGTAGCCCAGTGGTTAGGGCACTGGGGCAAGGGGTGTGTGGCAGACCCGGCTTCAAGTCCTTAGTCAGCTTGATTTAGACCAGGAACTTGAACTCTCCTACATCCCGAATGTATGCTATGGAGTCAGTGATTCCGTCTCCTGCCCAATGAATATTGAATTATTTATACAAAGTCAAACTGCTACAACAGGAGAGATGGACCGTCTACCGCAGTGGTTGGGATACTCAGCTGTGATGCGGGAAATCCCAGATTCCATTCCATACTATGAATCAGGCAGAGAGGGACTTGATCTTAGGTCTCCACATCCCAGCTGAACGTTATAAGCTCTAGGCTATTGGCTATTCTAAAGTAGACAGCTCTACATTTTTCCTGAAAAAAATTCAAAAGGTCTAGGTTTAGTTCTGCATCAGAACAGAAACAAATGACGAAATTTCAAAATTGTTTGTAAAATGGAGTTCTTGTTTTCTTGCCAGCTCTAATCAGAACCCATTTGTCCCATACACAAGGGTGGAGATCAATCATAAGAGCACTGATATCTGCCAAAACATCATTTTACATAAAGCTATATAAATAATGGAAAATGGTCATTTCTCCTCAGTTGGTCTGTTTCTTTCTTGACATAACGTCAAAGTTTTTGTTCAGTGACATGGAATTTACACACAAAGAAGATGCCCTGAAAATACACAAAACTATACTAAATGTCAAAATACTCTAGGACTTGTTCCACACCCCAATCCCAAACACACACACACACCCCAAAACAAAAATCAGGGGGATTCTGAACAGGAACATACCACATTTCATATTATTTCAGACCTTTTAACATATGGGAGTAAATATATTGTAATTCAGATCTAACGCCTCAGACCATTCAGTCCAGCAGCTGAAATCCCACCACCCTCCCCTTATGAGTGGAAGAGAGAGTCTGGATAAAGGGTGCCTTCAGCTGCACAAGACCAAAAGACTCTCAAACCACCAAGCCCTGCAAGCAATCCAAAGACTAGCCAGCAGCCTCTTGGATCCCCTGCTTGCTGCCATCCATCATAATTGACACTGAACACCAGCCAACATTGCAGAACATTCTTAGCATTTTCCTTCTTGACTGAACCAAGCCTCCAGGGCGCTGTAAGGAAGGGAAAAAAGCCCACAGGACATTGAATAGTTTTGGTCTATGGGAAAATTTCTTTCCAAGCTCAGGAAGTGATTTGGCCAGGCCCACAACATACCTGGAGATCCAGCCACTGCAGCCACCAAACACTACAAATGAAGGATGGGTAGACCAGTGCTCTTTAGGGCACCAAGATGGTCAGCCCAGACTGGGAGGGGGCACCCAGGCAGCAAGGGGGAGTGGCCATTTTTAAGCCAGTCAGGAACCCAGGGATAGCTATCCCAGTGCTAGTCCAAACAGCCCTTCAGCACCGATTGATTAGATTGTGAGATCATTTTTCTAAAATATGAAGCCAACAAATAAAACTTTCTCCAGGACTTGCCTTGTTCGGATTTGGTAACACATGTAAAAGGTTCATCTCACATCTTAATCTTCAGATATGCTTTTCCTTGCTTCAAATGTTGTTTTTGCATCAGAAAGGAAATCCTGGCATGTCCTATTTGCAAAATTTTATAAACTGAATAGGTTCACAACAGAAAAAGTGACTAACTCACCTAACAAGGGACACTTTTGCCTTGTACCTTGATATGTAGTTACTGCTTCAAAATTAGTTGGAAAAAAAACTATAATCTCTGTAAGCACCTTAGTTAGTTTCTCTCCACGTGAACTAGAATTATTTTCTCTTGCATAATATAAGCAGTTTTTAAGCCTGAATACCTTAGTATTTCTGCAATATTTGATAATCCTTTATTTTTTTAATGTCTTCCCAAGAGAAATCCAATGCTTCTGGGTATAATTAAGGTTTCATTACAGTGCAAAGGGATTTCAGCACCCATCCATTCTACAACATGAAACATATTGGTCACCTGCCATGAAAGTATGTGATCAACACTATGTTAAACCAGGAAATGTGAGTATGTAGTTTCCTAATGGGGAGGCCTGCTTTGTATCCTCATAATATTGGCCATGTGTACCAGGCTAGCTTATCAGTATAGTTATGATATTGTGGACCATTTTCATTTGACTATTGAAACAAAATAAGTAATGGTGTTGCAGAACAAGGTCTAGTGACAACTTAAGTCTCATTTGAACCTCTGCATCGGGGTGATTTCAACCACTTTGAGTAGTCATATGCAAATTAGGGTCCTGATTCTGCAATGAGAGCCACCTAAGCAGACCCACTGAAGTCAAATGAGGCTAAATATGGGTACAGATGCAGATTCACATGGAGGTTACTGTAAGATCTAAAACTAGTCAAAGCATCACAATATGAACAGTAGAAGAAGGGAAATGAATGTCATAAGAATTATATATTTAATAAACATTATTTGAAAAAAAAACCATATTGATTATATACATCAAAAATGATTTACAGTAGCTAACTAGGTGGATTATGATTGCATGAATAAGAGTAGGAATCAACATATTGAACGTATAATTCACTACGTGCTATACTAAAAAGTGGAAGCAAGTTTCTTTTTTCTTCCCCCCTCCCTTCAAATATGCACTTTAATTATTTATTGGTATTTACAAGGGTTCAGAAAAGCCTTTTGTTGTATTAATTTTGTTTTAGTTTCAAATCAAGATTATCATGTAATTGCTTTTGTAAATTCTATCTATCTATCTATCTAATCTCTGTACCAATAATTTTTCTGCTGCTTAAATTTTCAAAATAAATAATGGAGCTGTAAATAGGAGATAGTGGTTTTTTCCCCTGTCCTCCCTTGATTTATTGCTGCTGAGTGTAAACTGATCTGGTAACAAGTGAGAATTCCCCAGTGAAATGTCCTAAAATCCAAATTCCTCATGGAGAAAGAGAAAAATATTTGAGCAGAAACAATCATCCCCATGTGTATAAGCTTTGAATAATAACAGCCTGGTTTCCACATTTCTTTTGTTCAGAAGCTATCAGTCCGGTGTGCGGGAAAACATAAAAAGAGCACATACATAAAGCAAATGTGCAACAGCAAAAGCTTTAACAAATCCTAATTATTCAGGTTGTTAAGGAACAAGCTAAATAGCAGCACTACTACACTGTAAATTCTTGAGGCTGACACAGAAGTGGTTATGACAGCTTTCACATTATCTCATTGCAGAATCGAGGCAGTAGTCGCAGCTGGCTCATATGTCAAAATGTGTCAGGACTTAAATGGTAAAACAGGAGTGCAACAGCAATTGGCTTTTCAATCAATAATGCAATCAATATATTTCACAGATATTTTCCCATATCTAAATTACTCTGCAGAGATGAGGTAGCCTGACTGAGTGTTTATAAATCAATAAAACACACAGCTAAAGGACATCTGCTCCTGTTCTTTCACTTCAAGGTGCTGTTAGACTTTTATTTCCAACACTCTCTTATTTAAGAATGTACTTTTGAGGAAAAACAGCCCTCTTCTACACACAAATCAGTTTTGAGCTGCATTTTGAGTACATGCTATTTTTTTAATAATCGTGTGCTTCATTCAAATAAATGTAAGGGACAGCTTCCGCGGGTAATACAGACTTTACTCTGTGAATTAGCTTTCATAATTCATGTAATATATATTACATATACTTCAAATAAATAATTTCTAAATACAATATACAGAAAGTGAATGAAATATCTCAAGATATATATAGGCCTACAATAACCCAGGAGATCACCCAGAATATGCTAAATTATAACTGTTTACAACAGCCTCAACACAAAATACCATTGTTTTTGTTAATCTATTTATTAATCCGTATTTTATTGTTCATGTAATTTGATATTGACAAAACCATAAACTATTATGAGAATGTTATATTAAATTGTGGAATTTCTCCACTGTCTCTCTGTGTGTGAAGAAGTATGTACATAGACAAATGTATTTTTCAGTGCATACTGAAACAGATTCAAATCTATAATTCCAGACAAGAGTAGTACTCAGCTTCACGCTCTCTATTTATATGAATATATAACTTATATAACTTATATTCATATAAATAGAGAAGATGAGTAATATATATATTTTTGTATACACACAGTTCTATATAAAAACACAAATTATATAAAGGATGCAAAACAATATGAAAGCTATTGTATTAATTATATATACACATAAAATATTTTTGTCTGCATTATGTATTTTAGTATACATCACTAAGAACTGAAAAAATCATTTCTGAATATATACACTTTTAATATAAAGCCTTAATACGTTACAGTCTTAAATACATTCTCCCTTGTCTGCATCGGGTATGAAACAAAGACTTACAAAAATATACTTTCAGGTCAGACAGCCATATTCTATTAAAGTGTATATAAAAACTAGTAAATCACATTGCCTAATCCAGGTATTTCATTAAAAATATGTTGTCAAGTTGTGACGCACCAACGAATCTTATCACGCTATATCTTTCACTCACATTGCTGAATTATTTTCTAAGTAGTGTGTAACATCTTCCTGCATTGTGAGCTCCATTCTCAGAAGACAATATTTGCTGAAGAGTAGAGGCACAAATTAAGAGCACTATGGAACCCCTAACTCAAATGCTGCATACACGTGATTGATTAGTAAGGCTTACGCAGTCACATATACTGCCATTTTATAGGAAAAGCTGTGTTATCCCTCACTTTACAAACCGGAAACCTCTATAAACCGGCATTTTGGAAAGGGATGCGGAGCATGGGCTCTGGGAAGGAGTTTGGATGTGGGAGGGGGCTCAGGGCAGGGGGTTGGGGCATGGGAGAGGTTTCGCTTGCCAGATCCTGGTGGCACTCACCTTGGGCAGCTCCCCGCAAGCAGGGACATGTCTGGAGAGGTGCTGCCAGGAGGCTCTGCGCACTACCTGCACTTGCTGGCACTGCCTCTGCAGCTCCCATTGGCTACAGTCCATGCTCCTGGGTGGAGAAATGGCCACTGGCTTCACAGCTCCCATTGGCCGAGGACCACGGCCAATGGGAGCTGCGGGAGCAGCACCTGTGGTTGGAGGTAGTGCAGAGAGCCGCCTGGCCGCGCCTCTCTAAACATGTCACCTCTTGCGGGGAGCTGCCCAAGGTGAGCGCCGCCTGGATCTGGCACCCGGAAACCCCTCCAGCACCCCAACCCCCTACTCTGAGCCCCCCCCACACCCAAACTCCCTCCCTCTTCATTAACCAGACTTTTTGACTTACCGGCACCCCCCATTCCCTTAATATGCCGGATAACAAAGCTTTTACTGTATTGTCTTAGGGTGACCAGATGTCCCAGTTTTATAGGTACAGTCCCAATATTCA
>NW_020664372.1:1594786-1597321 GCF_002925995.2 Terrapene triunguis | reverse complement strand
AACCAAGAGTCAGAGAAACTGTTTTATGGAAACTTGACACATTCATGTGAAGTCATAATTAGATTGGTCTTTGGACACTCTTGGCAGAACAGTAAATGGAGTGAAGGGTATTTTCCATAACAGAACATTGATGTCTTTATGCTATCTCTAAAGTTTGGTAATACAGAGAAACTAAGTTGTTACTAAATATGCTTTCCAAGAAAAAATATTCAAATAATATATTTTAGTGACAGATTGCAAATGAATGGCATTTATAATCACTGAATGAACGTCCAACAAAGGGATAAACTTAGCAGTCACAGTTAGTAGAAGTCATTTTCTTTCCAATAACGGTGATGTAGAAATATTGTTGTAGAATAAATAAAATTGAGTAAATAAAATTGAGTGGCACCAGTCACAGTCAAGATGAAAAACATCTGATACTGATTATACATTTTGCCAAAATATAGTAAATACATCTACTATTTCTCAACACAAACAAAATTCTGTTCTAATGAACAAATTCAGCTCAATGTTCAGTGACAGATAAATACTCGTGAATATACATACATCACATTCATTCTTGGATACTTCAGTGATGGTTGCAGTATAACAATCTTAAACAGATAGATAGTGCCACTAAAGGTCCAAATACTCAGGTGGTGTATATTAACATAGCTCTACTGAAATCAACTGAGCAACAATGATTTTTACCAAAAATCTGGCCCAAAAGTTCTATAATGCAAAGTTGCTATATCCATTTCAAATTATCTTAACCTGAACATATGAAAACCACTTTCCTCAGTGAGAAATATTTCTATCCCAAAGTGCAATTTTCAAACTTTAGCCATTTCACCTTTAAGCTTGTTCATGCCATGCTACATGAAGGACCGTGGTATGTCGGGACAGACACAGGAGTGGAATTCAGACTTTTCTAGCTCCCAGACTTTTGTTGTATCCCCAAGATGAAAAAAACATTTTAGTGGGACTAGCCATTGTGGCAAAGCTTAATTAGCTCTCACACATGCAGATCATAATTGAAAGTGTTTTTAACCAACTACTGTTACTCAGACCATTACCTCTCTATGCATTACATATACAATCTGTAAAAATGTGACTAATAACTTGAGCTGAATTAAAATTCATATTTGAAAGTTTACTGAAGTAATTTCATCCTTTGCTGTTTGTGTATTGTCCACAATAGATACTCATTTTATCAAATGTTTTTTTTTGTGTGTGTGTGGAAATATTTGCTGAATAAATTTTGTGTGAATAAAACATTTTGTCTGTGGCTTGTTTGCTAGCCATTTGTTGTGACTAGTTGATATTCAGGTTGTAGTGACTGGACAGATTGGTCACATGTAAGTTCCTCCTCACTGATTAGTTGATCATAATTCAGACAAACAACTCTGAGTAAAGGAGAATTATTTGGAAGACTTGCCCATTATTGTTGTATAAATGTTCCAAACAGAAGAGTGTGTCAGAAGGAAAAGAGGTATAGTGGTTTAGAGAATCAATTTACCAAAGTTAACTTTTCTGTCTGTCTGTATCTCCTCCTACAAATTAAGGTATAAGAAAAAAAAAAGATGTTTAAATTTTGTGGCGTAAATAATCATTCTGTTCTTTGTAAAGTTGATGGTATGGACTGAAGGAAAGAGCCTTCATTTCTATATTTCTTAAGTATGGATTTTGGAAACATTAATATTGGGCATCACATCACATTATGGTAACATATTAACACAGAGAACACTGAAGATGAACCTTATTTGATTTGATGGACCATTACTTGCTTTCACAAAATTACAGTGACGAATTAAAAACCCCTCACACATATACCATTCAGTTTTTGATAAAGTAATATGATCCCCTATAAACTCTTCACAGGATATTTGAGGTTTTTCAGATCGCTATCAATGTGTTTTCTAAGGACTAGAATGATTAACAGTAGCACTGAATGTGTTCTAGAAGGAAATGTCCTCACACTCTCCCTTCTTCCCTGTGGATATATTCAGATTTTCTTTATTTTTTTTTCTTTCTTGTCTCTTTTGCTGTCTACTTCCTCCCATCAAAACTCTCCAGTCATGAGTTGATTGTGGGAACATAGATTGCTTTCGAGATAGAGAATTATTCCGCTAAGGACAGGATCATCTTAAATCCTGGCACCTAGCTGGCATTACTCTATGAGCCCACTGAGTTTGGCTGAAATCCAGTTGATTTGGTTAAATCCCATTAAAGTCAATGACAAAACTTCAACTGGCTTCAAAGGATCCAGGTGAAGGGCTTATTGAGCTAGGAGAGTTGATGGAGGCCTGGTTGGGCAAATAGGAAAGAGAAATGGTAGAGTTGAATGTGATAACGGGTAACATAGAAAATGGGATGAGATAAATTATTGTTTGATCATTCTGTGATGGGACAGAGCATGGTGATGGGAAGGCTTAGCACCAAATGGTAAAGCTGGGGAGTGAAAAGGATTGACAGTAGGTGGTGGTGAGCAGAACATTGGTGGTTTCCACACCGTACATTCAACAGTTTCCTGGAGATTTATACAGTGAGGCT
>NW_020664372.1:1560823-1594776 GCF_002925995.2 Terrapene triunguis | reverse complement strand
GAGGCTATGGCAGATCTGAAAGGAGGAAGAACAGGGAAGCTGGAATGAGGGAAGAGAGATCAGAAGACTAGGTTTCATGCAAAATAGAAGAAGAGAACAAGAGGCTATTACAGGTTTGGTATGGGGGAGTTCATATTCATTCAACTCAGAGCCTTAATGCTATAGAATATAAATTAAATACATTGCATGAGATTGATATGGCCTGTACAGCTGGTAGATTGGTAGACAGTGTTACAGAAGATGATGGATATATACTTCAAACAAATTGTAGCTGGCAAACAGAACAATGAAGTTCAGAAATAATAACAAACACAATGGTGCACTAATCATATTAATATGAGAGAGCTAAATGCTATTATTTATACGGGAATTAAAGCAGGGCTGAGACAGAGATAAAGGGAAGTTGTTAGTGGAGGTTTGACTAGGTGATAGGTGTGTTAAGAAAACTTGCAAATGAACAAAGGATCTCTAGAAAAGTGACATAAAGAAAAGTCAGTATATTCAGAGTACAGATGTAAAGGCTATAGGGGCCTTAAAGTTCAATGGACACATTAAGAGACACATTTTTGCTGGTGTAATTCCACCACTTGTGTAATAGCCCCACTTGTCTAGAAATTAGATACATTTATATTAAAGTGTGTTATAGATTATTTTAAAAGTTCATATAAAATGTAGTAAATTGGGGAAAAGAAAACAAATTTATGGGGAAAAATTAAAAATAAGAACAGTAGTTAAGTGGGGTAGAGAAAAGAGTCTGGAAGTGAGTTAGCAAGGCAAAATATAGAACACCTACAGTTAACTAAGTTAGGCTAAAAACATTATCAGAAAAAATAAACTTGCTGAGAGCAGGAAGAAGAAATAATGAGCGCAAATAAAGTCCATATGGAAAGATCAAGTACAGTACACTTGTGTTTCTAGGAAGTTTGGACTTGTATTGAAATCAATGAGAGTGAAGGGCTGCTGAGCATCTTGCAGGATTGGACATTTGGTTTGTATTGTGTTTGGTTCATATTTTATTTAATTCTCTAGCAGATGGAAGGAAATACCAGTCAGTATTTGTCAGGAAACACTGACAAATGAGAAATCAAGGAGAATAATGGAAACAGCTGTCTTTCTTTTTATTTGGAAGGGTGGGGTTTGTGGAACTGTATTGAGGCTACATTAGTTCAAGAGATTTTTTACGTCTAAATGAAGATGGAGGTTTGAAGGCAGTACAGGCGGTTTACTTAACCAAAACTGCTGCTATCAAAGTCAGCAATACTAGTAGTGTCTTCATAGCATCAGCCAGTTCTCATGGGCCATAGCTGTAAGATGACCCTCCATATGTGGCCTTTTAGAGCTAGCGCCATAGAGTGTTGAAGAAAAATATTGAGTTCCTAATGGAGAACTCATATCATCAAACCTACCATCAACATAAGGGACACCCTCATTGTCAATCTCAGCAGAGCCCAAGTACTGAATGGCACAGACAACAAACTGTCTTCTCACCCCTAGAGGTGGTCTCTTTAGATAAGAGCTGACATAGCAACATGGGGAAGCCATTACACATGGTATACTTGTTCTGTGGATAAACAGAGGATTTTAGTTCCTGTCTGGCAACTTTCATGAGAATTATAGTCATATATAACTGGCCAGTCAAGCTGAGTTTATGGCTGCTTTGTGTCTCAAAATCAATTTTACTTGATGTGCCCACAGACAGGAAAGTATTTGAGGTGGAAATAATGTGCAGATATAGTATCTTCATTTTATCTTCCCTGTTTGGAGGATGGTTTCTAATATTACTTTGTAGAAGTCATATTCTCTGCTCATAGCTCTAACGGTGTAATTTGCTGAAATACCTGTACTTTAAATACAGAAATTTTCTTAGATTTAGGGAGGAGGGGGTCTTCTTTTCTTTATATGAATATGGTACCTGGCACAATGGAGCCCTGACCCTGATATGGGACCTCTAGATGCTACCACCATACAAATAAATAATAATAAGAATAAATGTTACTGCTGAGAAATTTTTCTTCACTCATAGAAAATGATCAGTATATGAATTATAAATGGCCAAATTCAGAGGTGAATTTTTAAGTCTAAAGAGAAGTCTTACTGTAACTTGTGTGTTCTTTGGCTGTCCTTCCTCCACCCCCCATATGTACACGCCCCTTCCATTCTCTTACTTTTGCATCTTCCTCCAGCTTCTTGACATACAAGTTCCCTTTACATCAGTAAATGGGTGTAAGTACGTATAATGGAACCTGATTCTGACTGATTTCAGTGGTGCTAACCCTGATTTACACCAACATGAAATTAGCAACAGGATCAACATCGCCTCACAGATCACTTCTCAATTTGGCCCAAACATGTAAGGGACATATTTTTAAAGGTATTTAGGTGTCTAAAGATGCAGATAGGCACCTAGTGAAATTTTCAAAAGCACGTAGGCACCAAATTTTCAGTGGGAGTTAGGTGTCGAGGCACGTTTGAAAATTCCACTAGGTGCCTATTTGCATATTTAGGCACCTAAATACCTTTAAACATCTAATTCTTAGTAATAAAAATACTTATTACAATATTTACTTGTATTGGCATTTCCTCCTCCTTATTTCCACCCTCTAGACTCAAGCCCTACTTTCCCATTAAAGGTATATATCCTATAAATTGCTATTGCCACAATATTTAAAGAAAAATTAATGGTTCATGGACAATTTAGGCAAACTATTTCTGAGGAGAATGTTTTTCACACTAATATTTTCAGATTTTACTTCATTTAAGACATGACATTAAATCTGACTTTGTTCCTTAGCTCATGTGCTTCTATAACATTATTTAAGAGCTGAGCGCCAAAATTGTTCTTAGCTTGGCAGGGTTTAGTCAACAATATTTTTTTTCTTCACTTATTTCTGATTGATGTAAGTTTGCATCCATTGCATTTTGAGTCAAATGGACCCCAAAGTTCAAAGGGAAAGGCAGTCAAAATTGTCAAAGCTTGCCTTGTCTACTATGAATGAAAGCATATTTGCTTGCAACTAGGAACTGGTTCCTAGAAAAGCTCATGAACCTGCCTCAAATTTCAGGTTTTGTTTCGAAAGTTTTACTCAAATCTATTCATAATCCTCCGACAGTAATGGTTAGTATTTTGCCTTTGTATACAATTGTGCCTTAGAAGCCCTAACCAAGATCAGGGGTAGGTGCTATAGAAACACATAGTAAGAGACAGTGCTTGTCTCAAAAAGCTTACAATTTAACTGGACAAGGCAAAAGATTGGCAGATGGGAAGCATTATCTTCGTTTTACAGATGAGGAATTGAGGAACAAGTAGATTAAATGATTTGTCCAAGGTCACAAAGGAAGCCTGTGGCAGAACCAGGTACTAAACCCAGAGCTCCTGAATTCCAGTTCGGTGTCATAAACCACAGGATCATCCTTTCCTTCTATAGACCTGCTCCAGAGTTCACTGAAGTCAGAATATTTCTACTGACTTCAGTGGGCTTTGGATCAGGCCCTGTAATACTATAATTCACATAAACAAGTAACTGAGTTCTTAGTTTAAAAAAAAGAGGCAGTAGCTGGAACCAGTAAACAAATATAATCATTAAGGGTCAAATTCTCAGCTCAGGTAAGCCCTTTTGAAGTCAATATTACTATGCCAATTTGCACCAGCCATGAATCTGGTATGATATCTTCCTGAAAATATCCTTAGTAATAAGCAACAGGGGAAGAAAATGCTCCCATAATATGATGAAAATGGAATTCTTTCTCTTTGTTTTTCCAAGTTTTCCATGAGGTGTCACTGAGTCTTTCAAGTTAAACTCTTTCTACAAAACCTCTAAAACACCCAGGGAAATCACATTTGAAAATATAATAAAATTTAAACACCCAACTAATCCCCCATTCTTCTCCGTCTTTCACTGCTACAGTTTCCTTTTCACTGTTTTTGGCTTTGGCTTTCATCCATCTCCTTCTGCACCTCTTCAGTATGTAACATCAAGAGAGGCATTTAGGACACCTAGTATGGAAAGAAAGCATAACCTCCTCAGTTCATGTCTCCGCATGAATTGAAAAAATTAACTTCCACTTCCATGAGAAATTGGTATACATTAAACAATTAAACTTTGGTAGACTACAGTGAGAAATGAACTGTTTGCCTTGGTAGCTATTGATTCAAAGCCTACAGTATGTTCTAGAGCATAACCTTCCCCACATTGCTTTATTCTCATTTCACTTTCTACACTTTCATCTTGGGTCAATTGATTAATCAGTAATATTACTAACATTAATCAGCATGACATAAGTACATACATTGTCTCCTTTATTCAGTGTCAGTTTTGATCACATCAGATTTCTTATGTTTGCCGTATCCACTTCCCCTTTATTAATCCAACTACCATATATTTCTAAACACATATGTGATCTTAAACCCTGCTAATGTTATACTTGAATCTGATCCAAAATGGATATACAGTATTTTTAAACAAAGATTACTATTGCTTCCACCTTTAAGAAATATAAATATTCATTATGATATTATGAATGACCACTGTGAGCTTCAGACCAAGTGGGATTTTGAGGTTTCAAAGTCCCCTTTCAGATGTTGTCCAAGATTGAGTTTCCCTTCTGTAGTATCAGGGAGACAATATACTGTTGTGGGTTCTGAGATATCAGGTACCTTTAGACTCAATAAGTGTTATTTCCCCTTCAGGAGAAAAGCAGGGGAACACAAATGCATAATTATTAAATAAATATTAGTCTACCTATATGTAAGCACCATATTCTGCAGTTCTTACTCAGTTCTTACCTGGAAAGCTCCCACTGAAATCCATGGGAGGGCTGATAAGGGACTATAAAAATTGGGCCCACGGTATACAGTTACCACTGAATATAGTTTTAAACAAAAATGAATATTAAATACCCAAAACAGCACATCTTAGACTTATGCATTTGTAGAACTGCAGCAATGTCATCCTTAGGCTCTCCACCAGTCTACACCAATTTACACCAGCTGAAAATTTGGAAGAATATGAAAAGGAATTCTTAACCTAACAAAGGACAGAAAGGGCAAACAAAGTGTACTTCAAAAATAAATATCCTGAGGTAACGCTCAAGAATGCAATGTCATGTCGTCATTAATTTTACAATATTGCAGTTAACCTTGAGCAGGGATCTGCAACCTTTGGTACGCGGTCCATCGCAAATCCGCTGGCAGGCCGGTACGGTTAGTTTACCTGCAGCGTCCACAGGTTCAGCCAATCACAGCTCACACTGGCCGCAGTTTGCCATTCCAGGTCAATGGGAGCTGCGGGAAGCGGCGTGGGCTGGCCACCACTTCCCACAGCCCCCATTGGCCTGGAATGGTGAACTGTGGCCAGTGGGAGCTGCGATCGGCCGAACCTGTGGACGCTGCAGGTAAAGAAACCATCCCAGCCCGCCAGCGGATTTCCCTGACAGGCCGTGTGTCAAAGGTTGCTTAAAGTTCAGCTGTAATTAGAGCAGGAATTTTTAAGAACTACTATGGACCTTGCTATTACCAATCAATTGGCTGTATAAAACCCTAAGATCCTATCCTATCTTCTAGAAGTGGAAAGGACCTTGAAAGGTCATTGAGTCCAGCCCCCTGCCTTCACTAGGCAGTGACCAAGTACTCATTTTGCCCCAGATCCCTAAGTGGCCCCCTCAAGGATTGAACTCACAGCCCTGGGTTTAGAAAGCCAATGCTCAAACCACTGAGCTATCCCTTCCCTTATAGAATATTTAGGACACTAAGAGATGATTATTGTCCTCCTTTACATCCCAAGAAAGCCTTAGAATGATCACACTTCTCTCAACCATTCATAGTACATTTTAAAAAGAAGAAAGTCACTTGTCTCCTTTTTAGGCTATGTCTCACACATTATACAACTATTAATGATGAGCAGAACCTTTACAGGAGAAAAAAAACATTTAAGCCAACAGGCAGTATTGTATTTTGGTTATCTGTGTTCCTCATTTGGTTTCATCCATACTTCTGAGTTAAAGAATTCAGAGAAGTGCTACTAATGACAGGAGCATTTGCAAAAGTGATAGAATAGTGTTAATCAAATCTGGTTGGTTAATGATACGATATTACTATTGGATGACTGACTTCTAAAGGTGGTAATTCTATAAACAAACAAACTAAAGGCACCTACTGATCATACCTGCAGGAAATTGGGCAGTCCAGTTAATTCAATCATTGGCCATTTTCAATAACAACTTTCCAAAGTAATGTGAGTACTTAGCCCTGCAGTTACATAATCTTGGTGAAAATTTAATGTGGCCCATTTTGCATTAACTACTTTTTCTTTAACAACAACAAAAATGAGAAGGAAAAAAAAACAGGTGGTCCCCAAATAAATGAAACTCAATTTCACGGCACATTATCTCTCTCAATTCTTTCCTCTCAGCTTTCATTTTCATTAAAATCACAGACAACCATAAATTAATAATTACTTCAGGTTGACTAAATGCAGGCCACACTATTTAGCTCTCATTTTCCTACAGTGGCCCTTCTTGTTCATGCTGGAAAAATGTTAATTTAGATAATGTGGCTTGCCCCTTGTCATATAATTCTGTTTTGCAGTTTCACTGATCTATAATGGTCTGTTCTTATTAGGTAGTATTAACTTTATCTTTTGTTCAATCAAGCTGCACAGTTTCCTCCAATGGAAGATAACTATTGTGCAATATCAGATGAAATGTGTTATTATCCATATATCTGTTATATTTCAGTTAATCTCTGTGTGCAAACAGTGTTCAGCAACATTTACAGTTACTTGTAGTAATAAATTTATTGTCCATTAGCCTCAGCCATATGTGAAAAGAGTTTTTTGTTGAGAACAAAGAAATATCTACCTCATTTTTACTACTTTACAGTTTATGCACATTTCAAATGAGGTGTTTTATCAACCTAGTTTTCAATTAAGGATAGGTAAATAGGTTCAAATAAAATAAGAATGTGAACTTTCACCCAGAGGTGTAACCCAACTGATTTTTGAGGTTTGAAACAATTTAGTTAACTATATCTGTGATTTTTGGCTGTGTGATGTAATGGTGAATGAAGGAAACTGAAATTTACTACTCCTGAATCCTATTCCCAGCTTGCTACTGACTCATTGCCAATGTCTTCTTGGTAAGGCCACTTAACCTCTCCCTTCCTCAGTTTACACATCCTTAAAACTGGCATAATAATAACTCATGGGAATTGCTTAGACATCCTCATACAGATGTTAGGGATCCTTATATAGAAGCTCATATGAAATTTCTTATATGGATGTGAAAACTATAGCTAAGATTTAAAAAAATCTATCCTAAAGCTATGATCTTAAATCCATGTTTAGATACCTAAATAAGTAGATTGTTTTTCAAAAGTGTTATACACCCAATGGCTTCCATTGAGGGTGTATACTTTTATTTGTATTATATTCACGCTCTCTTGCCTATTGTGCATCTGTGTTTACATGTATATGTGTGTATATATATATATATATATGAGACATATTTTTAATAACTCACTGAGATAACCTTATAAAATACACATCTCATTTTCATGGGAGTCCATGGAAAAAACAGTCCTACTTGCCAGTCATACTTCAATACAGTGCAAATGGCATAATGTAGGACATTCAGGACTCAGACACAAAGGGCCTAATTTTTAAAGAGTGGAGGTACACTTACTTTTTGTATGTGCTTACATGGTTTATACACAAATTGGGTACTTACGGGTGTGCAGTATGTAACTAGCCTTTTGTACACAGAATATCTAAGCTGTGCAAGTCCTTGCAATAATTTTACATACAAATATCAGACAATGCTTCAGTCAAAAGGCCATTTCTGTTTACATCGATAATGCTACTTAAAATAAGAGATTGGACGTTTCAGAAAATTAGACATTTTTGGTGTCTGTTTCAATGTTACATGGAGTTTATTCCTAATATTAGAGATTGTGAGTCCCAAGGCCCATATTGCGTTTTGTCTTTGATAAATGTTAATATAAACATGATTGGTTTACCACAAGTATCTATAGCCTGGCACAATGTCCCTGCCTTTATTTGTAGTGAAATGGCCAGTTAGTTTGCTAGTAAAGGTTACAAGAAATTACCAGTCTACAAAGTTTATTGGATATGTCCATCAACTCCAGTACCACTAATACACAACATACTTGTAATTCAGGAGAGGTAATACATAAAGTTGGACAGCTAGTTTCTTTGTCAACATATTTGATTTTTTCTTGATCTGCATAAAGCTAGTTGTGTTTGAGTAAGTTGGGACAAGCTTTAAAACAGGCCCTTAGAACTTTTTGACCAGGGGTCAGCAACCTCTGGCACGTGGCTCACCAAGGTAAGCACCCTTACCTTGTTGTTTGTTTACCTGCCGCGTCAGCAGGTTCGGCCGATCGCGGCTCCCACTGGCCGCGGTTTGCCGTCCCAAGCCAATGGGGGCTGCGGGAAGCGGCACGGGCCAAGGGATGTGCTAGCCATGGCTTCCTGCCGCTCCCATTGGCATGGAGCAGCGAACCGTGACCAGTGGGAGCTGCGATCGGCCGAACCTGCCGACGTGGCAGGTAAACAAACTGGCCCGGCCCACCAGGGTGCTTACCCTGGCGAGCCACGTGCCAGAGGTTGCCGACCCCTGTTTATGACCATTGACAAAATACACAGAGCTACAATTCTTCTAAAACAAATGGCATTTATTAGCAAGAACAGCAATACGCTATAGACATGTCCGGCTGGCTTTCATCCACCAGGGCATCCAAAGTTAGCATGCATGCATCACATATATAAGGCCATAAGCTTGATCCCTGGCATCTCTAGGAATCTCTTACAGAAAGGCAGTGTGGTCTAGTGGACACGGCACTTGACTGGAAGTCACAAGATCTAGATTCTAATCTCAATTATGCCAATGACCAACTGTATGACCTTAAGCAAGTCTCTTCACCTCTTCATGCCTTTGGAATTCAGACTGGATGGTCATAATGGTTCCTTCGGCCCTTTAAAGTCTATCTTTGTCTGTCATTGGACCCCTTTCTACAACCCTCAATACCACAAAGAGACATCTAGTGGCCAAACAGCATAATTGCAAATAAACCTATTCTCACTAATTACAATATAGACTTTTGGTGGAGCGGGGGGGGGGGGGGCATTAGAAATGTTCTTGTCCACTCCTGTCCAAGTTATGAAAACATAAATACAAGAAAATCATTTATGTTAATTTTGCTTTTTAAATGAAATCCAATGTAAAATTTTCTTTTAAATAGTCATTCCCTTGTATTTGCAATTCAAACATTGCAGCATTGTACTAGTGCAAGAGAACTTGAAAATCAAACTGATTAGAAGCAAAAATTAAAGTCTAGTTTCCAAATTGACAGAAAGGGGAACAAGATTTAGCTGAGGGTGGGGGTGTGATTAGTTGCTGTTATAAATCAGTGTTCTTCAAAGGTTTTAACATAACAGTATCTGAGATGACTCAGTTTCCCTTAAAAAAAGAAATAACTATAATAGCTCAGATATTAGTGACCGCTATTAAAAAGGATTTTTTTTTAAAAAATGTGACCAGATCTGCAGCTGGTGTAAATCAGCATAGGTCTATAAGCTTCAACAGAAGTGTACTGATATATACCATTTGAAGTGCTTGCTTCTATTTTTTTTCAATTTGATTATTGTGTCCCTTTAAAAAAGATTCCATTTCCTTATCACCAGCTTAATCAACTGTGTGTAAGTAGTTAGCACAAAAATCTCAAAAACAAAAAACCAAAAAAACCACAGAGATTTCAGCTTTACTAGAAAGTCAATGAGTTTGACACTGTTACACATATAAAAGGCTTCCATTATAGTAGGGATCCTTTATTACAGTAGCAGAGGCTGAAAGAGTTTTGTTTAACTGTGTGGCTTTTAAATTCAGTAACAACCTGTAGAGAAAAAGCGTTGTTACAGGAACTAAGCAGTCTATAGCTCAGAATTGTAAAAGAGAGAGCAATAATGTTTGCCTCTCAGAGTTAGCCTGTGATTGATGTTACAAAGGTTCAGATATAACATTTGGAGTTAATGAAGATTCATGTAGAAAGCTAGAACCCAATAAGGAAGGATTATCTACAGAAAATGATCAGCTGATGAAGCACTGTTTGTTCTCGGTCACTGTAACTTGCACAGGGTGACTCCACTAACGTACTTCCAATCCAAACTCAGTTAAAGACAGCATGTAATAAATCTTGAGAATTGCTCATTTTAACATCAGACAGAGGAAATACAATTGTATGCTTAAAGTATGGTTTAATCACAACACCTGGGGCTGGCTCCTGGTTCACACCACACTGGTGGAGCGATTGGGCCATAGAACTGCTGCAGCAGGGCACCTAAAAGTCCTCTGGTGTGGGGAAATACCCCAATGACATTGAGAAAGTATAGGAATCTAGAAGACAGACCCTCCTGGCCCTTCTCCCCTTGCACAGTGTGCATATTGGAGGAATGTCGTCAAGAGGGCATGGTTATACTAGAGCATACTATGCTCTGGCAATCCCTGGCTAATGTAACAACCCTCACGGCTACTTCAATATGGAGGCAATCTGGACACTTGCAGCTCAAAGATGCCCTGTGGTGATATAGAGTCATCTTTGTTTCTCCCTCCCGCCCCTTCCTCCCCCCCCTCGCCCCCCCGCACCCCTGCAATCTCCTCTGAAACTGTTCACTGCTGCTTGACCAAACGCAAGATCTGCGTAGCTGATGTATTGTCCATGGTCTCACTCCTATCAACTCTTTGTGTGGGCATACAATCCAAATTGCAATCTAGTCCAAGATACAGTATAGACCTATAAAAACCAAACGTTTAATTAAATCTACAGTTTCCATTATGTGCTTCCACCTGCAGGTAGTTAACACCGAAACACCCATTTCTTGCAGGCAATATTGTACATACATTGACTCATCTGGTAGAAAGCAAGGTATTAATGTAATAAACAACTCTTCCCAGACCTGTGTATATCTTTAAATATCTTTAATGTTCTTCTAAACAAGACAAGGTACACAAACAAAAAAACCAACCAGTAAAACACGATAGCCATGTCTGGACATTAATCATGGGCAAATGTTAAATAGAACTTTTTATTTTTTTAAAGTCATAGATTTGAAAAAAAATAGTTTTTACACATTTCTAGCTGATGTGTCACAATGTGACATGATATTGTCACACTGAATTCCTTGGGTCACGCTGAGAACAACCACAGTGCAACATAACCTGGAATGAAGAATCAGGAATAGAGAAACAGTATTAGAGGAATACTACGCTGAAGAATGAATGTAACTTATTTAGAGACTAACAAATTTATTTGGGCATAAGCTTTTGTAGGCTAAAACCCACTTCATTGGATGCATGCAGTGGAAAATATAGTAGGAAGATATATATACACCGAGAACATGAAAAAATGGGTGTTACCATACTAACTCTAACGAGACAAATCAAATAAGGTGGGCTATTATCAGCAGGAGAAAAAAAACTTTTGTAGTGATAATCAGGATGGCCCATTTCAAACAGTTGACAAGAAGGTGTGAGTAACAGTAGGGGGAAAATTAGCATGGGGAAATAGTTTTTACTTTGTGTAATGACCCATCCACTCCCAGGCTTTATTCAAGACTAATTTAATGGTGTCCGGTTTGCAAATTAATTCCAATTCTGCAGTTTCTCGTTGGAGTCTGTTTTTGAAGTTTTTTTGTTGGAGAATTGCGACTTTTAGGTCTGTAACTGAGTGACCAGGAAGGTTGAAGTGTTCTCCGACTGGTTTTTGAATGTTATAATTCTTGATGTCTGATTTGTGTCCATTTATTCTTTTGCGTAGAGACTGTCCGGTTTGGCCAATGTACATGGCAGAGGGGCATTGCTGGCACATGATGGCATATATCACATTGGTAGATGTGCAGGTGAATGAGCCTCTGATGGTATGGTGGATGTGATTAGGTCCTATGATGGTCCCTTGAATAGATATGTGGACAGAGTTGGCAACGGGCTTTTTTGCAAGGATAGCTTCCTGGGTTAGTGTTTTTGTTGTGTGGTATGTGGTTGCCGTTGAGTATTTGCTTCAGGTTGGGGGGCTGTCTGTAAGCGAGGACTGGCCTGTCTCCCAAGATCTGTGAGAGTGAGGGATCGTCCTTCAGGATAGGTTGTAGATCCTTGAAAATGTGCTGGCGAGGTTTTAGTTGGGGGCTGAATGTGACGGCTAGTGGCGTTTTGTTACTTTCTTTGTTGGGCTTTTCCTGGAGTAGGTGACTGCTGGGTATTCTTCTGGCTCTGTCAATCTGTTTCTTCACTTCAGCAGGTGGGTATTGTAGTTTTATGAATGCTTGCTAGACATCTTGTAGGTGTTTGTCTCTGTCTGAGGGATTGGAGCTTGGCTGTAGACAATGGATCATGTGATGTGATCTGGATGAAAGCTGGAGGCATGTAGGTAAGTGTAGCGGTCAGTAGGTTTCCGGTATCGGGTGGTATTTATGTGACCATCGCTTATTAGCACTGTAGTGTTCAGGAAGTGGGTCTCTTGTGTGGACTGGTCCAGGCTGAGGTTGATGGTGGGATGGAAATTGTTGAAATCATGGTGATACAGACTAACACGGCTACCACTCTGAAACCTGTAACTTATTTAGTTATCTTGGCCTACTAGACAAGTTGGTACTGAAACACAATTTCTCTCTCTCCAGCATCTTGCTCTTGCATACTATAGTTTTATTGAAGTATATGGTTCTTCAAGTATGCATTCATGCATTGAATGTTTCTGCTCCTCGAGAGCACCAGCATGCGCTGACACATCTTTTTTTTTCTCCCTGTTTATGTTTAATTTATGATGGGATTGTTCAATTGTCTGTAATTTTGAGGTAATAATGTTCATATCACAAGAGATGTAACTGAAGTCTAAATCTCTTTGAATCCCTAAATCAACTTGCTGGGCAATCTTGCTGTATGACTCTGAGGAGGAATTTAATGGGATCTGATTTCACATTTTGTAAGCGCTGGGAAAAAAATGTGATTGTGTAACCTACTGCTCAGTGTGTGCTTCAGGTCCCCCTCTCTGCTCAAGCCAATTGTAAGGACCTAAAATATAATGTTTAGCCTTTCAATGCAACAGTGATGACATGGTACCTTGGAAGTGCTGGCCACAAAATTTCCTTCAATTTCAGCTCTTGAAATTATTAGATTATTTATCTAATCACTTGCATTTTAAAGTGATGAAAGGTGAACACTAAATGTTTCTTGCATCAAAAAGTCAAATCCTCCAAGATAAAATTTAAGGTTTTATTTTCCAGTCACAGAAAATTTTAAACCAGCTATATGTGTGAAAACAAGAGCAAGGAACATGTACGGTAAAATATATTAGGCAAAATGTAATTACCCAGGGCTGAATTTGGCCAGGATAGTGGAACAAACATCCCTGAAACATCCCTAACAATGAAAATCAAAACAACTTTTAAAGCACTTTAACTTAAGAACAGGGAGATAGATATGATGTGGGACCAGAGACATCACACTGTCCCACTTGCATTATCTAATCTTATATACATTTTAAGTATTAAAACAATCAGATGACATGCATGTAATAATAAATTTAATTGATTGCTCACAGAATGGATTTCTTTCTGTTCTCACCTTCACCCCCCACTAAAAGAAAATCAAAGGCATTTTCAAAGCACTTCAACGTCAGGGATACCATGCTCACTCTTTTTGAGTTGTTTGTGCAAACATTATTATTCTTAATATATTTAGATCAGAGACTATGAGATGACCCCATATAAAAGTCCCCTTTAACACTTCCAGTTTAAAATGGAAAGTCTAGACTTTTCTGTAACCAATAGAACTAAATACCATCCTATATCTCCCATTGCAGCCATCACTGTTCTTCTTTCCTATTCCCTTATGAATACTTTGAAATGAGATCTGTCTCCAGATTGTCCTACCTTCCACAGTTCAAACACCTTTCTAAAGAGTGGCAATAAACAGCTCAAAGTGCAAACCTGGCAGAGAGAGGCGTCATTAGACACTCAGATACTGCATTCTTGTGGCCACAGAAGTGCCTATAGAGAATGAAGGTACAGGAAAACATGCACTCGTGTTTGCAGAGTTGCGTGAAATGATCATTCTTGAAATGCAACCAGCCACTGAAATTTGCAAATATCATGCAAATATGGGGCCAAATATACAGCCAGCCTGCAGAAATGTGCCAATAAAAATTGTGTCTATGGATAAAAAAAATTATTTTTGTGTAAAACTGTACACCTAAATACACTTTGCATGTGTAGTTAGAAAAAATGCATGAGTAAATGCTGATTTCTGCATGTGAAAACAGATGCCTCCATAAATTGAATTTAAATCACACCCAATGACATTTTATTCCATGATTCTTTCATTTGTTATGGACTAAGTGACACATAATCCTGCCTCAGAATTAGTGAAAATATTACAATCTAGTAAAACGTTTGCTCATGATGTGTTATGGTAGTAGGTCTGCTTCTTAAGGCTTTAAAAATCTGTTATTTTAAGTGGGTTTGAGGTGATGAATTTTCTTGAACCTCAGATCAGTCACATAGTTCTCAGTGGCAATTGTGTTTTCTGAAATGTTGTAGTAATCTGCATCTCTTTTCCAGAGTTTGGCCCCAGTCCAGCAAAGGGATCCATGGAGGTTTCAGAGATGTCTTCTGCTTATGTGAACTCTTACTCAACTGAGAACTTCCTTATCTCTTCAAGGATAGTGACTCGAGAGTCTGCTGCCCTCTGGGCAAGTTTTGTATCATAGAGATCATTGGCCAGCACAATATTATGTGCTATGAATAGAATGACATCTGATATTTGATTTGAATGGGCCGTGTCTTAACGTTAGTACTATTCTAGTTTAACATTTTTGTTAGTCTGATTTCACTTAAAGCAACCAAGTCTCTTGTGCCACTGTCTGTTTTCCTCCTAATACTTCAAAGTAGGGCTGTTGATTAACCGCAGTTAACTCACGCAATTAACTCAAAAAAATTAATTGTGATTAATCGCACTGTTATACAATAGAATACCAATTGAAATTTATTAAATATTTTGGATGTTTTTCTACATTTTTAAGTATGTTGATTTCTATTACAGCACAGAATACCAAGTGGACAGTGCTCACTTTATCGTATTAATTTTGATTACAAATATTTGCACTCTAAAAATGATAAACAAAAGAAATAGTATTTTTCAAGTTACCTCATACAAGTACGGTAGTGCAATCTCTTTATCATGAAAGTGTAACTTACAAATGTAGATTCTTTTTGTTACATAACTGCACTCAAAAACAAAACAATGTAAAACTTTAGAGCCTGCAAGTCCACTCAGTCCTACTTCTTGTTCAGCCAATCGCTAAGACAAACAAGTTTGTTTACATTTACAGGAGATATTGCTGCCTGCTTCTTATTTAAAATGTCACCTGAAAGTGAGAATAGGCGTTGACATGGCACTTTTGTAGCTGGTGTTGCAAGGTATTTACATCCCAGATATGCTAAGTATTTGTATGTCCCTTCATGCTATTGCCACCATTTCAGAGGACATGCTTCCATGCTGATGATGCTCATTAATAAAATAGTGCATTAAGTAAATTTGTGACTGAACTCCTTGGGTGAGAATTGTATGTCTCCTGTTCTGTTTTACCCACATTCTGCCATATATTTCATGTGATAGCAGTCTTGTATGATGACCCAGCACATGTTCGTTTTAAGAACACTTTCACAGCAGATTTGACAAAATGCAAAGAAGGTCCCAATGTGAGATTTCTAAGGATAGATACAGCACTCACCCCAAGGTTTAAGAATCTGAAGTGCTGTCCAAAATCTGAGAGGGACAATGTGTGGAGCATGCTTTCAGAAGTCTTCAAAGAGCAACACTCAGATGTGGAAACTACAGAACCTGAACCACCAAAAAAGAAAATCAACCTTCTGCTAGTGGCATCTGACTCAGATGATGAAAATGAACATGCATCAGTCCGTTCTGCTTTGGATCATTATCGAGCAGAAACCATGTGTTAAAAGAAAGGGGAGTAGTTCCCTTTTATGAACACCCTGCCAGCCAGTAGCTATAAAATCCCTCTTAGTAGCTGTTCTCTAATTGCTCTATCTGTAAAGGGTTAAAAAGTCTCACTGCTATGCATAGGTAAAAGGAAGTGAGTGGACACCTGACCAAAAGAGCCAATGGGAAGTCTAGAACTTTTTGAAATTCAAAAAGACTTCTCTTTTGTCCATCTGTTGTTGTTCTCCTGGGGAGAGGTGAACAAGGCAGCAGCTATGCTGTAAAAAGCTTGGGCCAGATGTGAAAAAATCATCAGTATCATATCTAGAAACTACTCATTTAAAACCCAGGATATGTAAGTAGTTCAGGAAATGTCTAGGACGATGTGATTAGGTTTATCCCTTTTATTTTTTTATGGTTTGTGGATTCCTCTGTGCTAACCCCAGGTGCTTTTGTTTTGCTTGTAACCTTTAAGCTGGACCTTAAAAAAGCTATTCCTGGTGCTTAATCCTTGTAGTTGCTCTTTTAAAATCTAGCAATAGCCTGAGTTCCCAGATGTATTGGCTTTCTTTTTTTTATTAATAAAAAATTATATTTTTTAAGAACAGAATTGTATTTTTGTGTCTTAAGAGGTTTGTGCACATGTTGTTTAATTAGCTGGTGGCAATAGCTGATTTCCCTTTTTTTTTTCCTTTCTCAGCTCTTCCCTGATCTAAAGTTATACACTGTTTTATTTTTGAATGCAGTTGTTTTGTACATAATTCTACATTTGTAAGTTCAACCTTCCTACTAAAGAGATTGCACTACAGTACTTGTATTAGGTGAATTGAAAAATAGTATGTCTTTTATTTTTTACAGTGCAAATATTTGTAATAAAAAATAAATATAAAGTGAGCACTGTACACTTTGTATTCTGTGTTGTAATTGAAATCAATATATTTGAAAACATAGAAAACATCCAAAAATATTTAAATAAATGTTATTCTATTATTGTTTAACAGCGTTATTAATCTCAATTAAATTTTTAATTGCTTGACAGCCCTACTTCAAAGCTGTAGATTCTGGGTTTGTTTGTGCAAAATCCTGTTCATGATGTTCAGCTTTTGATTTATTTATTTTCATTATCCAACCAAAAGTTTGGTACAGATTATCCTTCATTACAGCTCTTTTTAGCATCCATCCCTCTTCCCTATTTTATATCTGACTAATCCAAGGTCCCTCACTCCTCCTCCCTTTTCAGCATCTTATCTAGCATCTGAAAGTGTGATCAGGAGTACCCAGGAATGGTAAATCCTGGAAAATTTGGAAACATAATCTTACATTCCTTACTCATTGTATACCAAAGTGAGTTGTCCTTACAACTTCCTTTTATGTTTATACATCAGCTGTTGTGGAAGCCTTTTATTACTCTAAATCCATCAACTTGAAGGTTTGAAGATGTAGTGAAAGCAAGAAGGGCTTTTGGTTTCCTTGGGGGGCCTCATGTCATTCAGCCATCATAACCAGTCAAAAGAAGATCCACATGACTCTTTGCTGGTAAAAAAAACCCACCAAAGTAATCTGCAAAGTAACTGCTGTGGGCTAGGTTGTTTCTGATCCAACACAATGTTTATTTTCTTCTTTTTTTCCTTCTTTTTATTTTCATTTGTTTGAAAAAATAAATACATTATATATTTTAAAATTCTTCTATTGCATCTGGGTGGGCATTACAATTGAGTGTGCTGATTGCAGTGTGAGTTAATCTATCAATTTTTTGGATGCAGTTTTATTTATTGTATCACAGTGGCACTGTGATGCACTCTGCATTTGTAAAATAGCAAGGGATATAGTGGGAGAAGGAATGTGTTCTCTGTTGGGGCATTGGTCTGGGCCTGAAAGGATTCTGCTAGGGGAGATTGATTGGGTAAGGGAGAAAAGATTGGTGGTGAGGTTGTTCTGCTCCCCACATAATCATTTTGGACTATTTCCATTGCCCCAGCCTCTCCTCCAGTCTTCAACTTGACCTGCTAACTCATGTGAAAATTACAAGCCGCCTCATCTTCACAAGGATGTTACTTCAAGTTATTTAAATTGAGTTAAAATGCACCTTTTTCCCCAGTGAAGATAAAGCCTGTATTCTTAGGCAAGGGTGATGGGAAGTGGAAGTGTTCTACACATTCCTCATTCAAGGCAGTGGAACATAAGATACTAAAAGTATGTGACTAGAAATGGATGTCCCGATCATAAAGAGCCAGCCAATGGCAGTTAGACAAGGACAATGGCCAAATACCTATTGGTGTGTGTGTATATGTGTGTGTGTGTGTGTGTGTGTACATGAGGGTGGAATGGAGGTGAACCAATAGGCTAAGATATGTGTGAAAGGGATCAGCTATGCATATCTTATTCATATCTTTACCTGCGGCTGTTCTGTCACCCAACTGGCTTTTCATAGAAGATAATGCAGCAGAACAGCAGCTTCCAAAAATCTGCATATCTCTGGAGGACCATAGGTGCTGGAACTAGGGATGTGGGGGGTACTGTCGCACCCCTGGGCTTGAAGTGGTTTCCATCATATACAGGGTTTACAGTTTAGTTCCAGCTCTCCTGTGGAGGATTGAGCTTTGGTTCAAATTTTGGACAAAAGTTTAGGTCAGTTCCTGTTTTTTCCATACTGGTTTGCCCATCCCTATCCTAAGATAGGAGAGATCTGCAAAAAATGCTCAGGCTATTGTTTGAATTGGATTATGGAAAAGGAAAGAGCTAGTAGACCTTATACATTTGTTTAAGCTTTGAACTCCCCGTCTTTCACCTATACATATGCATATATATGCAGAATTCATAAAGGTGGAATATGTTAGCTGAAATTCAAATTTGATATGCTAATGTTGGTACTCTTGGCCAAACTACAGTGCATTGTGAATGTATATATTATTCTGCTGTGTGGAGGCTTTATTTTACATTAACTCTATATGCTAAATTTTGTCCTATTATCATTTTTCCTTTGCTGCCATAGGAAGGAAATTTGTCCTTATTTACCAGCAGGCTGATATTTGCTGTTGTGCTGCATTAATATGATCACAGCTATATCTTTGTGGGAGATTTTACAAAAAAAGGATAATGTTATGAATATTTTTTTCAAAAAAGACACCCTACGTTACAGCTGAGAACATATATCCATCATTTTATTAATTTTGCAAAAATAACAAATAAACTTCATCAATAGATACAACACTTTACACTAAAGTAAATTGTATTAAACAATCCAAAATTATCATGACACTATCCTTCATGCTTCTATTTTATGCTTTTTGCCATAGGACACAGTGTATTCATACCATTTTGACCTTAGGGAGTAATTGCAGCATCTTTTATTTTCTAGAAAATGTAAAATTATCATTTAATTCTCTACCCAATGTTCTTTTCATTATTGCATCATCAAAATGAACATTCTAGCCACATACATACCATTACCTGCTATCAAAAATATGGACTACATCATCAACCTAAGGACTGGCAATTCTAGTGTTAAAGACTGGCTCTTGCACTCCACCACTAAGACACAGAAAGCTTTCTCTCATAAACTATCCTCCACCATAAAATATGGTGTTACATTTGCACTTCCATGAAAAATCCCCCTGGTGCTTCCTGAATCAATTGTATTCTCCTCTGAACATGTAGTGGCAGGCAAAAATGCTATTATACAAGGATGTACATCCCAAATGACAAATACTTATAAATAGTACTCTATTTAGCTGCTTTATACAATGATTAATGAATATTTAGGGAGGTGGATAAAACTAATAGCCCCAGATATTCTGCATGGAAAGTAAGCCCATTTAAGGAATTAGATTCTTTAAAGCTATAGTGGTTTATGTTCCCCCACTCTATTTTCGAATTATTTCTTTATTTGATTTTAGTAAAATTTTAATTCCTATGAGCACCATTAAACATCACCATTGATACCAACTATCAGAATTTTTGGTAAATATTGCCTATTATTTGCAATGTATTTGCGAGGGACTGTGTGATCCCTGGTGCATGTAGCAGTGGTTGAGAGGATGTTTAGCTTAGTAGAATTAACTAGCTAAAGGATACCAAACAAGCTTTGTGCAACCAAAACATAGGAATTGCCACATTGGTTCAGACCAGTGATCTCTTTAGTCGAATATCCTACCTCTGACTATGAGTAGTCAGTATCAGTTGTTTCAGAAGAAGTTGCAAGAGACTCCATCAAAGGCATTTAAGGACTAACCTGCAGACAAGGAAAGTTTCCTCCTGACTCCTATTAATTAGAAGATGCCCAGAAGCATGAGGATTGATACATTTACAAAATGTGTGGGTTTTTTAATCCCTACTATTATAACTCTAGATTTTGGACTTTCATCATTCTGACTCCTGCAGTATATTCTTCTGCTTCATTTATTGAAGGTCATCTATAAACCATGATGTGATAGTGCTCAGGGTGCCCAGGACTCTGAGACACCTAGTCACCCCCCTGCTTCCAGTGAGAGGGAGACTTCCTTGTGCTTAGCAGGGTGTCAGCTCCCTGACACTTCCAGTCTGTTAGCCACCCAAATAATCTCCTCGGGGCTATCTGAGCCCTTACTTTGCCTTGCAGGTTAACAATAAGTGTACCCCAGTCCCTGAGCCCTTTTGAAGCATTCCCCTGTAGTGTTCAGTGCCCTATCCACTGCACACTCGCAGAAATACTAGGTATGCTGTCCCCAAGGGAACAATGTACATACCATCTTGAATGAGGCAGCTCAGGATATCTAAGATATATTTTTGTAGTGAAATAAAAATTATAAATTTATTATTAAAGATCAAGATCTAAGAGCTAGTGAGTAAGGATAATGGAAAGAGAAGGGTTACATATAAAACAAAATCATAACACCATTCCTAGAGACTAAACTTAATGGCTAATCTTCTGTCTAAATAAGTTTATCTGACCCCAAATGTCCTTTGCAGCATTTCAGCCAAGCCTGGTTGAGATCCTATTTTCATGCATGTAAATGCACTGCCTGATTACTTCCTACAGTGTAAAGATATGCCCCAAAATTCATTGTCTTTGCACATGGAGAGACTAATCCCTATGGCTTGTATTTTTTCCTGTTCTTTTTCTGTTGGCCACATATGTAAATTGGGCTTTCATTGTTTTAGCTTATAATGCTTAATTTACATTTTGACACAGAGATATACATCTTTCCCCCTGTCTGGGGGAAAATCTGTTTTCCAATTTGATTGGTGACAGACTTTAAAACATGTTTTCACTACATATATACAACTCCTTAAATATCATCAATACAATGATTATGAGTATCAGTATGACAAGCTTTTATAAGAGACCTCACATGACCCTTCTTGGTGAACTAGAATGTGCATGCCAAAGTCAGACCTGGGTCCCTTATGTGCTCTCCCTGTGCTCCTTTGCCAGCTAGCATTAAGAGGTCTTTGGATCACACATGGTGACCTGGGAGGAAAAAGCCAGGGCAAAGGGAACTTATTCTCATTGAATGCCCTCCTAGTTCCACTAGCCTCTGAGGGTGAACCATCTAAACTCTTTCCCCACCCTGAAAAGAGCATTTCATCTTGACCTCATACCACAGCCCATGACTGGGTATAATTTCCAAATGCTCAGCTTCCAATCCTGACCCAAACAACAGATCCAACGTGTGTCTAGCCAAATTGGGTGAGGTTGGGAGAACCCATTGTCATCCTGAGCTGACTCATTAAAACTCAGCCTCAATGTGGAAGTTGAAGTACTTGTGCACATTCATGTATGGGGCACATTCAATTGCTGCAGATGACCTCCTTAGAAGCTTGATCCAAAGTCCCTGAAGTCAATGAAAATGCTTTAGTGGGCTTTAGATCAGGCTCCATATGAGAACTTTCATGGTGGTGTCATGCTTATCCTGTCTAATATGTAATCAATAATAATTACTCTTGTGACATATCCATAAGGATATTGTAGTTGGATCTGTGCTAATTGAACGTTAGTTCTTCAAACCTCATAACAGCAGTGAGGATTAGGGGGAGGCATAGCTCAATGGTTTGAGCATTAGCCTGCTAAACCCAGGGTTGTGAGTTCAATCTTTGAGGAGGCCACTTAGGGATCTGGAGCAAAATCAATACTTGGTCCTGCTAGTGAAGGCAGGAGGCTGGACTCAATGATCTTTCAAGGTCCCTTCCAGTTCTAGGCAATAGGATATCTCTATTAATTTTAATATAGAAAACCCCATTGCTCCAAAAGACAGGCCCCTACCATTTGCCCAAGGTTTATCTTTGCTAGCTATTTGCAGTATGGGGCTTATGACACACTGAGCAATTTGGATTCATCAAGTATAGAGCAGCAGTGGTTTTCATACACACTCGCCAGTTTATTACATGACTGATGAAAAATTCTACCTTCCAGAATGAAAGGTTTATTTCAGTTTGTAATTGAGATTCTTTTAAGTGAATGATCATATGGAAATTTATCACTAGGATACATTGCACAAAGCCACAAATAAAACATTTGAGCCTAGAGAAAGCCTTGCTAATATTGTGCAGGTAAGACTTCATACATTTAACATGGAGCAATACACACACTTTATTTTAAAGCTGAAAAATATTGTAATATTAAATCCATCCAATGCACACAGAATAGAGACCTTTTGAGATGTGTATCTATTTTCAGAAGATGATAGAAAGAGATGGAATTCAGCAGATGTTTAAATCCTGAAAAGGCATCACGAATGGTACTATTTTCTTCAGCAGTGCTCCTGTGGTATATATCAGTATGACAGTGAAAGACTACTCTAGTTCTCTCGGTAATAACCAAGGGAATGACACTTGCTCAGAATGTCAAGTTCTGGAAACTTGCTGTTAATTACAATGCTTGCCATGATATTTTCAATATGAACAGCACTAGTAGGAGGTTTATCTGTTTCTGTCTATTAGAGCAAGTGCTACAAATTGGCCTTCTAGCTCATGCTGTGCCCTAGCACACACACCTTAAACTTTTTTAACATAATCTTTATTTGCAATAGCAGGTATAAGATTATAAAAATTATGAATCCTAATGTATTATCAATCAAAAGACTGCCTTTTTGCTAGCAAAAAAAAAAAATCAAATCTATCCTCAGAGGCTATAATCCTGTAGAGAAGAATAAAATATTCCACTCAATGCACAAACGTAAATCTAATTTCTCCTAACATTAGCATGCATGCTTCAAGAGAAGAATGAATCTGTAAGAGACCACACAGAAAACCATCCAGGGTGAAATGGTTTGAGGAGACAGATAGGGGGAAAACACTGCATTGGTAGCCTACAATCCATTGGTTCAGTTTTACTTACAACTAGTGATGAGTGCTATATATTTGTGTCACATTGGTTTAGGATCATGGATACATTGTATTAATGAATACACAGTAACTGTATCATGCTTCATGTGGGATTGTCATCTCCAAACCTAGCACTGTAGATTGATGGTGATGCAACACTGCAAGCCTTTAAAGAATTCATTTTAAATGTCTTAAGCAGTGGTGGACAACCTGTGGCCCGCAGGCTGCATGTGGCCAATTAGGGTAATCTGCTGCCGGGCCACGAAAGAGTTTGTTTACATCGACCATCTGCAGGCACGGCCACCCGCAGCTCCCAGTGGCCGCGGTTCGCCGTTCCCGGTCAACCTTACTCACAGTCCCTTTGACGTTCAAAATTGTGGGATTAGGGCCCAGGCTCCCAGGTGGGCCCTGATCCAAAGCCCATGAAAGTCTGTGGGAGTATTTCCATTGAATTCAATGGGCTTCGGTTCAGGCCAGGAGTGAGGAAATGGAAGAAAAAAGTAGACTGAGAGAAACGCAGATGCAGGAACCTAACTTGAAAACTTGGATTCCTTTTGTCTATGTAATTGGTCCAAGCAAATATGCTTAGAAGTCCTTGATTGGCTGAGGTTTTGCTTGTACACAGGCAGATGACATCCACTTACCATAGGGATAGGCAACCTTTGGCACGCAGCTTGTTAGGGAAATCTGCTGGCAGGCCAGGATGGTTTGCTTACCTGCAGTGTCCACAGGTTCAGCCGATCGCAGCTCCCGCTGGCCACTGTTCACTGTTCTAGGCCAATGAGGGCTGCAGGAAACGGCGCGGGCCGAGGGATGTGCTGGCCGCTGCTTCCTGCAGCCCCCATTGGCCTGGAACAGCGAACCATGGCCAGTGGGAGCTGCGAACCTGTGGAAGCTGCAGGTAAACAAACCGTCCCAGCCCACCAGCGGATTTCCCTGATAGGCCGTGTGCCAAAGGTTGCCGATCCCTGATTTACCAACATATAACTTAAAACAACACTTACATTTTCTCTGCATTTTGGTTCTATAGATCTAAAATATTTACCAAACCAGTGAGGACAATTTGATAATGAAACAGCTACCATATCTGTGGAATAAATGAAACTACAGTAGCATCTGCTTTGGACTCTCAAGACTGGAAGAGAGCAAGAATGAAAAATTCCTTAACCAACTATCATGGATCTTGAAATCTCAAGGCACCATAGTAATGGGAAACTTTAACTATTTAGCCATCTATTGGGTGAAAATATGGCTAAATTATCAAAGAGGTTCCTTCACTAGGATATGTAGAGGACAATGTAGAGTTGGGAATCCAGCCAGAAGATATAGTCCTTACCAGTAAGAAAATATTTATAAAGAATGTGATAGAAATAAATGCTATCATAAAATATTTGAATTCAAAATATTGTAGCAATGAATGGATTTATAAAACACAGCAGTACTAGAAGATTCAATTTCAAATGACTTATTAATGCCAGTAAGTGGCAGGTGTGAGACGAGAATTTAAGGCTTTCTGTTTACTGTTTCTTCCTTCTTCCTAAGCAGATTCTATCGCGGCTTATCCTCCTGCTGCAGCTTCCTCAAAGTTCACAAGTTGAAATTTTTGTGTGAAAATGAATTTTCACACACTAGCAGTGAGAATTGGTGCCCCAAAAAGGAAGGGGCATGTGTGTGGCTAGGGCTGGCAGTTAGATGCCCTTTCATTCCCCAGAAAAAATATTTCTGACTCCTACTCCCACTCCTTGATACACAGTCCCATCTGATTTTCTAAATAAAATCAACTTACTACACAATTTGGGTCTCTTTGTCCTCCTGCAATAAATAAATTCTTCCCCTTCCCATCCCCCACAGCTCCTCTGCGGTAACTCCCATCACTTCTCACCTACATCTCCTGAAAATGAACAGGCAGCTGCCTACTACTCTGCTCTCTACTTCCACCACTGCTCTCTACTTCCCCCATGTCACAATCTTCCGCTGCTCTCCCTTGCACCTTCTTTTGCCAGGTCACATGATCTTTCTCCCTCATTACCTTCCTACCCCTTCACTGGGTCACCGAGTCCACTGCCCTTTTATCTACAATCAAAGGCTCTTAGCTGCAGCATCCTTGAAATCACAGCTCCTGTCTTTCAGCTTTCTTAGTTGGAGTCAATGTAGCTTAAGTCGACTTCCTGCGGTGTCTATGGAGCACTGTGTTGATGGGAGACGCTCTCCCATTGACTTACCTTACTCCTCTCATTCCCGACTGGAGAGTGCTCTGTGGTCAATGCAGAGGATCTTCATTAGACCCGCTAAATTCCCCCCTGCTGCATCGATTGCCACATTGTCAATCCCCAGTAAGTGTAGACATGGCCTTAGCCTTCTTGTGCTGTTCCTGGGATGGAAGTTGAGCTTTGCACTCTCAGTGCCAGTACACATATTATTTAGGCCTACTCTAATTCTGCCTCAAAATGTACTGAATACGCAGCCTGTGGGCATATGCAGTTCTCAGCACTGCTCTCTGTCTTCAGTAGAGGGATGACCTCTTTTATGGGCTGGAGTCTCACCAGCCTCATAGATTCAGATATTTTAAAGCTAGAAGAGACCATTATGATAATCCAATCTGACCTTCTGTATGACACAGGGGGAAAGAATGTCATGTTGTAAACTCTCTATCAAACCCATAGCTCCTATTTAAGCTATAGCATGCCTTTTACAAATATATCCAGTCCTGATTTAAAGACTTCAAGTGATGGAAAATAGGGGATAAGTAAATTGTTCCAATGATTAATTACCTTTCTGTTTGTTTCTTATTTCTACTCTGAATTTGTCTAGCTTCAGCTTCTAACCATTGGAATCAACCACTGGATCTTGTTAGACATTTTTCTGCTAGAATTAAGAGCCATCTACTATCAGAAATCTCTTTCTCGTGTATATACTTCTACACTATGATGAAGACTCCTCATAACATTCTCTTGCATAAACTAAACAGATTGAACTTCTTAAGTCTGTCACTATAAGACACATTTTCCAGAACTTAAATCATTTTTGTAGCTATTTTCTGAATGTTTTCCAATTTTTCATCATTCTTTTTTTAAGTATGGACACCAAAACTGGACACATTATTTCAGTAATGGTCTCACTGATGCCACATTTAGTGGTATTACTGCCTCATTATTACTACTTGATAGTTCCCTGTTTATGCATCCAAGGATTGTGTTAGCTACAACATTGCCCTGGGAACTCACATCTATCAGGACCCCTAAGTCGTTTTCATTCTGGCTGCATTCCAAGATACAGTCACCCACCTTCTATTCTTCGTCCCTAGATATATAACCTTACATTTGGTTCTATTAAAACCTTACCAAGCAATTCAGGTTGGCCTTTATAATTGGCCTGTCTTCATCATTATTTACCACTGCATCAATTGTGTGTCAGCCACAAATTTTACTAGACATGATTATGTATTTTCTTCCAGATCATTGATAAAGATATTGAAGAGCATTGAGCCATTGAGCCTGCTGGACCCATTATAAACACTCCCATTGCAAAATGATTCCCCATTTACAATTACTTTTTTGAGATCTATCACTTAACTAGTTTTTAATCCATTTAATATGGACCATATTGATTTTGTATAGTGCTCATTATTTTATAAGAATGTCATGCAGAACTAAATCAAATGCCTTAAAGAAGACTAAGTATATTATATAGTATATACATGTACATGGTGTTGGTCCATTACTAGATGGAAATGGTAGAATTATCAATAGTAATGCAGAAAAAGCTGAAGAGTTCAATAAATATTTCTGTTCTGTATTTGAGAAAAAACAGAAGATGCCGTATCGTCATATGGTGATAATGACACATTTTCCATTCACTAGTATCTCTTCAGGATGTTAAACAGAAGATACTAAAGTTATACATTTTTAAATCAGCAGATCCAGGTAAATTGCATCCAAGAGTTTACAAAGAGCTTGCTGGATCATTAATGCTGATTTTCAGTAAGTCTGAGCACTGGGGAAGTTCCAGAAGACTTAAAAAAAATCTAAAGTTGTGCCAATTTTTAGAAAGGGTAAATGGGATGATCCAGTTAATTATAGACCTATCAGCCTGACATTGATAACGGGCAAAATAATGGCATAGTTTATATGGACTCAATTAAAAAAATTAAAGGAGGGTAATATAATTAATATACATCAACATGGTTTTATGGAAAATAGATTTAATTAACTATATTGGAAGGCCCTAGAGTCTCAAATCCAGGTCTATAGAGTTATTAGGCAGCAAACACTTCCACACTGCCAGCCAGCAGTAGCTATAACCAGCTCATGCTCCCCTATCCATGATCCCCTGTGGGCACAGACCACCTCAGGGGTTCGACAGACAGCAGCCTCATGATGCCTGACGGTCTCTCTGCCCTATAAAAACCCAAGGTACATTCCAGGCAGCATCCAGGTAACAGTGTGATTCACTAGCTAGCTGCCATGACCATCCTGCATTCTCTGTTCCTGACCTCCCAGTATTGATCTCATCTCTGACTTGGATCTTGACTCCCACTCGAACTCTAGAATACCCACACTGATCGTAATACCCAGTATAGATTCTCAACCTAATTTCCAACCTGTCTCCAGACCCTTGGCTTGACCATTGACCCTCATTATTGACCCCAGTGGTTGTTCCTTCCTACCGAGGTTCTGCCATTAGTCCTGCCTACCTTTGCCCAGGAACCTGACAGTTTGCCTGGAGAGCTCTAAGCCTTGGAGAAGGCTGGCCTTGTGGGACATGGAGGCAGTGGGGCCAATATGTTCCAAAGAGCATTTGTTGTGCCTGAATGGGTTGACAGCCAGGATAACTCGATGGCCCTTTTGCCCCAAGGAGAGTTCATCCATATTACTGCAGACCATGTCTCCATCAGGCAAAGCCATTTTTATGTGAACTTTGGGTTCCACCCCCATCACCACGCAGCCATACGCACCACTTCTATGAATGCTGTAGCCGCTGAGTCTGGCAAATCCACAAGTTCTGGGAAGAACTTAAAACACATCTTGAAAACACACAAAAAGGATAACATGGACTGTTGGCACTAGGAAGGACCACAGTTTGCTTTGGGACAGAAGGTGTAGCTTTCCACACAATACCTCTGCACAGACTGGCCCTGTCACACATTGAGCCACCAGCACCTTGGCCTGTACTCAATCAGTGATCAACTGGGTAATCTTTCAACTCTAACATCCAGATCCTTCAAGATACATCCAGTGTTTCATATATCTTTATTGAAGCTATACATCACCGCCGCTTTGTGCATCAAATACAACCACCCCCCTGCCATGTAGGTCATGATGAGTATGAGGTCCACAAGATACCGGAGTCAAAAATCAAACACAAATCATTTCTTGACTGGAAGAGCTATGGCCCAGAGGAGCAATCCTGGAAATTAGCTTCCCAAGTCCATACCCCCTGACCAGTCAGGTCAGCAGTAGTACACCCTTGGGGAGTAATGTAAGGCCAACAGGTCTTGAAGCAGGGCCTACAGAGTTGCCAGGAAGCAAACACCTCTATGCTGCCACCTAGCAGCAGCTGGAACCAGCTTTCACTCCCCCAGCCATGACCTGTTGTGGGAATAGACCACAAAAAGACCCATCTCAAGGGGTTTGACAGACTGCAGCCTCATGATGCCTGATTGGTTCCCTGTCCTAAACCCAAGGCACATTCCAGGAAGTGTCCACGTAATAATTTGGTTCACTAGATAGCTGCTATGACCAGCCTGCATTTTCTGTTCCTGAACTCCCATTATATTTGACTTGGGTGACTAGGTGGAGGCCTGAGGCTGTGTTACTTTAAGGGAACTGTGTTGTTGACTTCTGAGTAACCAGTGAGGTATAACAGAAGCTGTTTTGTGCTGGCTTGGTAAATCTAGGTATTGGAATATCCACCAGCTTTGGGGATTTCCTGCCCCATTCTTTGAGTTCATTCTAATTGAGTGATGTCAGCTGGCTCCCCTGGGATTCCAGTCACAGTATGAAATTAAGCCCAGGAAAATGTAAGCATGTATATCAGGGAAAGTTTCTGATTAGATGTAGGAAAGTAATGGAAGTGGTGTTCATCATTTGAATCAGACTAAATGTTGGAGAACATAAAGCAGGGAGGCAGGTAAATGGACTAGAAGATGACCTAATGTATAACTTCTACCATTGTATACTGCATGTTTGAAAAATAAACTGTATGAGCCCCTGTCATTATGGACACACGGCTGCTCCCATAAGGGCCAGATTGTCAAGTTCTCAGCGCCAATAGCTGGGTTGAGATCTTCAGAAAAGTGAAGCTCTTATTTAGGTTGCTAAATAAAGGCTAGATTTGCAAAAGTACTCTGCACCCAGCACCCCCATTGTGACATTTATGGCCCAATTTTCAAAACCAATCAGCACAAGTGCTGGGCTCTTCTGAAAATCTGGCAACTTATCATTTTGCCTAAATGGGAGCAGAACTCAAAACACTGGCCCAAAATACGCAGAAAAATCATTTAGTGATATTCATAAATGAGTTTAATTTGAAAGTTTACCCTTTTCTGACTGAAGTTATGAAGCCCTTCCACACATATAGATATAGCTTTACATGCAGGAGTAATTTCATTGACTTTAGTGAGCCTAACCCATACAGATAAAGTTACTCATGTGCATAGATATTTGGTATCTAAATGTGTAATATAATTTTAGTCTAGATTTAATATATCAAATACACCTCAATTCCTGCAAGAAGGTAAACCATGAAAATCCTATAGAATATATATATTTTTAATTGAGTACAGGCCACTAGAAATAGCACTTTTAATTTACATTTAATAACTCTATAAAAGATAAATCTAGTTGCCATGTAATAAACAGTAATTAATTAGTTAATATCAATTAAATACTAAAAATATTAATTTACATTTAACATCTAACTACTGTAATTTGCTATAGCTATCTTATTAAATGCTAATTAAATTTCTAAACATTCTTACAAGTTTAATGCATTAATAATAGGAACGTAAGTACACATTTACTATATCTGCAGTTCTCAGTTCATTACATGGCAACTAGATTTATCTCTTTTACACTAATTAAATATACTAAGCAAACCTCAGTAACTTTTCTTAACACATACCATAACTGTTTTATTAATTTCAAATTAAATGCCCATTTAAGGCTTCTAATCTACAGCTGCCCTAAACAGCTTTCTGCCAACAGAACAAAGGTTATTGTGATGTTATAACTAAATCATGACTTTTCTAGGCTTTGGGTATGAGGCTTACAAGTTTGGAACATTTTTTTCCCTTCTGTTCTGCTTTAGTTTCAAGATTATGATGACTGTTTATTAATCTGTAATTTTCTTTCCAAGATGCCTCTTCTTATCCTCTCGCTCCCCACTCTGTCCTAGCATCCTCTGTGGAGTCTGACTCATAGCTAATCTTTCATTTCAACCGCTCCTATTGCTGATTCTGCACCTAGATTACTGTTCACTGTTTAAATAATTTTTTAATAAAAGGGTAAGGTTTTCCTTGTGTCAATGTTAGGACTGTTATGTTTCCTCTAAATTCACCCTATTTTTTTTACTAAAACATCAACAACATCAGGGAAGTTTTAAACAAATTACCCTTATTCATTGGCAGGCAAAGAAAGCTCTATTGGAATGCTAGCCAAAGTGCTATGAATATGCCATGGTAACAACCATAATATGATTTCTTGGAAGACTGAGAAAAATACTGTAGTTGCATATACCAAATGATTTAGAATCATGGGTGTTTTCACATATGATGGGGGTTGTCATAAAGGCAGGAGGCTGCTGTGCAGCAAAGAAAGCACATTAGCTATTAACCTTCCCCCAGCCGATCAACTTTATTTTGCAATCTTTCCTCAGAACCATTAGAATACCCTGAAGAAATAACTTTCCAATTAAAAAGGATCTCAGAGAACAAAGCCATTTTATCTCTGACTCCTGGTGTTCTTTATTCCAATAATTTAAATTGGAATTGATTTTTCAATTTAGCCGTTGACTTGCTATGGACACACAGCTGAAAAGGCCGAATGGAATTGCATGGCTGAAATATTTGTCTTTGTGATGCACTTCTCATAAATTCACAGGAGCCTTTTTTTAATGCATTTTCTTTCTGCTGCTACTGCCTCAGACAACAGCTTTTTAGCACAGCGTGGGCAAACTGAGAAAACATGTCCAGTATGACCTCGAGGGCCTCCCACTCAGTTCTTCATAGATTCATTTAATTGTTACATCTCTGAAAAAAATGAATAGATCCAACATATCCAAAGTGATAGCTGTTTCTTGAAGCCTGAAAATTTGTTCTATAATTTATGTGTGCTGATTCCATTTCTTTAAAAGAAAAAAAATGGTTCATTTTATTCTGTCCAGTACAAATATGCTCCTACACAAATAGCTCAGGTGCATTTTTTTCATTGTTTTAGTGGCAGCATCACTTAACACTATAATTGATTTAGCTGTGGAATATAATAGTTTTTGAAGGAGCAGTCCAGTTATTAAAGAGGTTTTTAAAGGATCGGGGTGTGATTCTGCCTATAGCTGACTTCAAGGAAAGCACATCCCAGATGCTTCATTTGACTGGAAAGGGAGTTGCATGTGTATAATTGAGGGCAGAATTGGGCCCATAACATTTACAATTTTGTAACAGTAGCATTTAATTTCCTGTTGTTTCCGGGGTGATTATTTGCTGACAGTCTCGGCGACATGCATGACATTGAGAATTCTATTAAGGAAGTAGAGCTGGAGGAGGAAGGCGAAGAGAGAGTGAACTCCAGATGTTTAGTAGCATAACTAGTTATTTTAATCTATTTTGGATGGGGGTTATGTTCATAAAGATGACTGAAAGACTGATGATAGCTACCCCTTTATTTTCTTGACCTTTCAATTCTCTCTCTTCTCTTCCTCCCTTCTCCAGTGCTGGACAGAATGTTCTGTGCTCCTTGAGTTGATTGGAAATGTAATTCAATGAGTTCACCAGTGGGTGCTGTTCCTCACAAGACTGGACAAATGATGTCTTCTGTGTGTCTAATTTCGACAAAGCAGGGGCAGTCTGGTTCTGAAGTCAATCTAGGAAATGGATCTTCCATATGGAGGCACAGAGATTGTCATATTTTCTTAAAAACAGAAGCAGATTAGCATATATTCTACCTGAAAGAAACTGGTGTTCCAGTGCTTTTTAAATGTATTAAGGGGATTAGGAGATGGAAGACAAGGCTAGAAAGCTATGCTAATAAGTAGAATTTTTTTTTTTAAATAACACAACAGCTACATATTGCTGGTACATTACTTTTACCAAAGCAGTGTTTTTTTCTGTAGCTTCTTTCTCCAGCTCACATACATTAAACAGACATATGCACAAGTGAAAACATATCAGTTGGGGGTCTAACTTCATCTGCCTGTACAGATATAATACTGATTGCTATTAATGAAAGGGTTAGAACATGCATGCCAAGGATAAGAATATACCTGAGTAGATATTATTTTGTAAATTATATTGTCTATTTTGCAGATGGTAATATATATTAGGCCAGTGCCTTAGCAGTGTAAATGGGCATAGTTCCGTGAAGTCAATTAAGATAGGCCAATTTATGCCAGGTAATGATCTAGCCCATTATTATTATTATTGTTAGCTAATTCACCAATTCTCAAGAAAAAATTTGAACCCAGGATTTGGTGAAAGTGTAATCTTACTGTTTCTCCACAAAACAGATTGGGCAGTATGTGTGTTACCAGAAAAATAAGAAATGAGTTTAAAAACAAGCATCCAAAATAGTGATCTTTGAAAACAACTGGTTCTACTGATCATTTAAATGAACTTCTCTGCTGAAGTAATTTAGCTATTCTACTTCAGTCAATAAGTTTTGCCTTTGCAGATGTGCAGCTGGAGGCACAGGCAGGGTGACATTTGTCCATTGCCACTTAGTAGGTCAGTGGAAGAACTAAGAAAAGAGCTCAGGCAATGTTCCATTATTAGAGTGAATCTGCTACATCCAGCCCTATTGGTAAGCTCACTCTCCTGAACTATTAAAATATAATTTTAAATGCTTGGTAGGCCACTAAAGGTCACTACATTCTCTGATTTAAACCCTTTCCATTAGTTTCAGTGTGATTGCATCGGGTATAAATCACCACAGCATTTGGCCTATTTTAAGATGTCCTCACTTGATGTCTAAGAGACTTGTTTAAAGAGTTGTTCCCATTTTAAAGTAATGCTGAACATCTAATTTTGCTCCCAGATCTACACATGCATGCACACATCCTCTCTGACAATGATGGTGATATTAATCAAGTACATCATCAAAATGGAGGTCACTGGAACAAAAGCCACTACCCCTTCCAGGGTTCCCTCTCTTGCTAAAAAATGAAATTTTAATGACAAGTAGTTAAGCAGGTCTTGTCCCGGTCTTCCAGTTTTATGCTATGCTAAGCTAGTTTTTATTAACCACATTGGCTTAGTCTGATGAGTGATACCATCTGATTTCCGTAGAAGTCTGAGGAAGAGGAAGAGCATATTTGGCTACAGACTGGCTAACCTAGTGAGGAGGGCTTTAAACTAGGTTCAACGGGGTAAGTGATCAAAGCCCACAGCTAAATCAAAAACACAGAGACCTGGGAGAAGGGTCGGAATCTGGTGGGAG
>NW_020664372.1:1465281-1560723 GCF_002925995.2 Terrapene triunguis | reverse complement strand
TCCCTTGGCCGCCCCAAGCACCTGCTTGTTAAGCTGGTGCCTGGAGCTGGCCCTGGGTGGGAGCATAGCAGAAGTAAGGGAGAGACAAAACAGAACTGGGGTGGGGGAATCAAATCATTATCTTAGATGTCTGTATAGTAATGCGAGAAGTATGGGGAATAAGCAGGAAGAACTCGAAATGCTAGTAAATAAACACAACTATGACATAGTTGGCATCACGGAGACTTGGTGGGATAATACGCGTGGCTGGAATATTGGTATACAAGGCTACAGCTTGCTCAGGAAGGTCAATCAGGGAATAAAGGGAGGAGGTGTTGCCTTATATATTAAAAATGTATACACTTGGACTGAGGTTGAGATAGAAATAAGAGACAGACTTGTTGAAAGTCTCCGGGTAAGGATAAAAGGGGTAAATAACAAGGGTGGTGTCATGGTAGGGGTTTACTGCAGACCACCAAACCAAGAAGAGGTAGAGGAGGCTTTTTTTAAACAATTAACAAAACCATCCAGAGCACAGGACTTGGTGGTGACATCTGTTGAGAAAATAACACAGCAGGGCACAGATTATCCAACAAGTTCTTGGAATGTATTGGAGACAATCTTTTTATTTCAGAAGGTGGAGAAAGCTACTGGGGGAAGGCTGTTCTAGATTCGATTTTGACAAATAGGGAGGAATTGGTTGAGAATTTGAAAGTGGAAGGCAACTTGTGTGAAAGTGATCATGAAATGGTAGAGTTCATGATTCTAAGGAATGGTAGGAGGGAGAACAGCACAATAAAGACAATAGAGGGTCCTGTGGCACCTTTGAGACTAACAGAAGTATTGAGAGCATAAGCTTTCGTGGGTAAGAACCTCACTTCTTCAGATGCAAGTAATGGAAATCTCCAGAGGCAGGTATAAATCAGTGTGGAGATAACGAGGTTAGTTCAATCAGGGAGGGTGAGGTGCTCTGCTAGCAGTAGAGGTGTGAACACCAAGGGAGGAGAAACTGCTTCTGTAGTTGGATAGCCATTCACAGTCTTTGTTTAATCCTGATCTGATGGTGTCAAATTTGCAAATGAACTGGAGCTCAGCAGTTTCTCTTTGGAGTCTGGTCCTGAAGTTTTTTTGCTGTAAGATGGCTACCTTAACATCTGCTATTGTGTGGCCAGGGAGGTTAAAGTGTTCTCCTACAGGTTTTTGTATATTGCCATTCCTGATATCTGACTTGTGTCCATTTATCCTCTTGCGTAGTGACTGTCCAGTTTGGCCAATGTACATAGCAGAGGGGCATTGCTGGCACATGATGGCATATATAACGTTGGTGGACGTGCAGGTGAATGAGCCGGTGATGTTGTAGCTGATCTGGTTAGGTCCTGTGATAGTGCTGCTGGTGTAGATATGTGGGCAGAGTTGGCATCGAGGTTTGTTGCATGGATTGGTTCCTGAGTTAGAGTTGTTATGGTGCGGTGCGTGGTTGCTGGTGAGAATATGCTTAAGGTTGGCGGGTTGTCTGTGGGCGAGGACTGGCCTGCCTCCCAAGGTCTGTGAAAGTGAGGGATCATTGTCCAGGATGGGTTGTAGATCACTGATGATGCGTTGGAGAGGTTTAAGCTGAGGGCTGTAGGTGATGGCCAGTGCAGTTCTGTTGGTTTCTTTTTTGGGCCTGTCTTGTAGCAGGAGGCTTCTGGGTACACGTCTGGCTCTGTTGATTTGTTCCTTTATTTCCTTGTGTGGGTATCGTAGTTTAGAGAATGCTTGGTGAAGATCTTGTAGGTGTTGGTCTCTGTCTGAGGGGTTGGAGCAGATGCGGTTGTACCTCAGTGCTTGGCTGTAGACGATGGATCGTGTGGTGTGTCCGGGGTGGAAGCTGGAGGCGTGAAGGTAGGCATAGCGGTCGGTGGGTTTTCGGTATAGGGTGGTGTGAACATGGCCATTGCTTATTTGTACTGTGGTGTCCAGGAAGTGGATCTCCCGTGTAGATTGGTCCAGGCTGAGGTTGATGGTGGGGTGGAAGCTGTTGAAATCATGGTGGAATTCTTCCAGGGTCTCCTTCCCATGGGTCCAGATGATGAAGATGTCATCAATGTAGCGTAGGTAGAGAAGGGGTGTGAGTGGACGAGAGCTGAGGAAGCGTTGTTCCAGGTCAGCCATAAAGATGTTGGCATATTGTGGGGCCATGCGGGTGCCCATAGCGGTGCCACTGGTCTGGAGGTATATATTGTCACCAAATTTGAAATAATTGTGCGTGAGGATAAAGTCACAGAGCTCAGCAATAAGTTGTGCTGTGTCATCATCAGGGATGTGGAAAGGAATCTGGGGATCATAATGTATCACAAGCTAAATATGAGTCAACAGTGTAACACTGTTGCAAAAAAAGCAAACATCATTCTGGGATGTGTTAGCAGGAATATTGTAAGCAAGACACCAGAAGTAATTCTTCCACTCTACTCCCCACTGATTAGGCCTCAAGAGGAGTATTGTGTCGAGTTCTGGGTGCCACATTTCAGGAAAGATGTGGACAGATTGGAAAAAGTCCAGAGAAGAGCAACACAAATGATTAAAAGTCTAGAAAACATGACCTATGAGGGAAGATTGAAAAAATTGAGTTCGGTTAGCCTGGAGAAGAGAAGACTGAGAGGGGATATGATAACAGTTTTCAAGTACATCAAAGGTTGTTACAAGGAGGAGGGAGAAAAATTGTTTTTCTTAACCTCTGAGGATAGGACAAGAAGCAATGGGCTTAAATTGCAGCAAGGGGGGGGGGGAGGTTAGGTTGGACATTAGGAAAAACTTCCTAGCTGTCGGAGTGGTTAAGTACTGGAATAAATTGCCTAGGGAGGTTGTGGAATCTCCATCATTGGGGATTTTTAAGAGCATGTTGGACAAACACCTGTCAGGGATAATACTTCGTCCTGCCTTGAGTGCAGGGGACTGGACTAGATGACCTCTCAAAGTCCCTTATAGTTCTATGATTCTATGATGCCAAGGCTTTTCCTGCAGATCTTGGGGACATATGTGGGTTTGGTAGGACTTATCCCTGACTGCCTTATGTGGAATGATCAGTGGTGAACTTCAGAAGTTTAAGCTTTTTTTAATTTATACAAATGTGTATAATATGTCAGTCAACATCAACATTTTTACAATTGCATGAACAATATAACAATATAAATAATCAGCTATTCTATATCTACTGTATAACAATGTAAAAAGAAACTACATTAAAAAATCACCTCGCCTCAGCTATGACTCCTACCATTCTCTTGTATTGTGCCTGGGTGGTCAATGAATTCAAGCAGTCAGACCCATGAGATAAGTGAATGCCATAGGTGAGCACTCGCCATTGAGAAAGCTGTGCACATAATCTGATCACATGTAAACCCAGGCCCTCTTAGCTCAAACACCCCAGCTGATTTCAACTGTTAGGTTTAGGTATGTGGGAGATAGAAGTGCAGTCTCTGAGACACCCAGTACTCAAACCATATAGACCAAATTTTTATAGACTAAAACAAATACCCTGAATTACCCTTTGAAATGAATTGGAAGTCTGTATAATCTCTGGAGCACAAATGTAATACATCATTTTAAAAGTTGGTAGCATTTTTTGCACCAGTTGGTGTTTCTGGGTGATTTTCAGGTGCAATGCCATGTACATCACTTTGCCTTAATGCAATCTAGAGGTGACAAAAGCATGAATAATGATGCTGTAATTTGTATCCAGTAGAAGTGGACACTACTAGAACTGGTAAAAAAAAATGTTCTTGGAACATTTTTCTGTTGGAAAATGGCGTTACGGAAAGTTTCAATTTTGATATAGGATCATGTTGATTTGGATGAAATTTCTTTTTTAAAACTGAAAAATGTGTTTTGATGTGGTCCTTATCAGAACAGAATATTTCAATTTTTTTAAATGACTTTTCATTTTGAAAAAATTATTTTATATTTTATTTTATTATAAATGATCATTTTAAAAATCTACATGTGAACAAAAACACTTCATTGTATTGAAATTCAACATTTTGACCCAAAAATATTTTTCCAGTTTTTCATTTTGTGGGAAATTTCTAATTTTATTTATTTTTGTTTTGGTTCCAATTCAGAAAGAAAACAAATTTTGAAAGTTGGAATGTCCCACTGGAATTGCAGAAAGCTAAACCACTCTTGGATGCTCTTAGTTAGTAGTATCTTTCTATACAGGGTGTTACTGCAGAGTAGCTAGACCGCTTTAAATCCACACATTAGTTCATTGCGCACCAACCTCCTTGTGTAAACAAGCTGTGAGAATAGAATTTGACCTTTTGATATTTGGGTCTTTTTTAACCCTTTCACACTCCTTTACTGTTAATCTTGTGCCCTACATATTTCAACCGACATTTTTTTCTTTTATAAGAAATCTCTTAACACTTTAATGAGAACATTAAGCTCTTTCTGCCTTCCTGTATGAAGTTTGCTTCTATAAATAGCTTTATTTGGTCTTTTCGCAGCATATAACCAAGACTTTGGGTAGCTACATCTCAACAACATTTAGTTTCTCTCTAGAACATTTTCTTTCTTTCTTTTATTTCTCTTAAATACTTACTATAGTCTCCTTCATTTCTGACAACTCTTTGGAGCCGGGTCCTTTTCTTCTTATTCATCTGTGAAGCTCCTAGATTAAAGTTGGTGTTATATAAGTAAATTATAATAATATCCCTTTAGTTCCATTCCCCTCACCAAATTATGTTTGGAGCAGTAGTAATTAAGAAGTCTCCAGAATGGAGTTAGAAAAACAACAAATGAGTTCAATAAGAACTCTGGAATTGAATGAGCTGGAGAGAATGTTCGTCCACAGAACTGTGTCCAAAAATTGTTCTCCCTGAACTTGTTTATATTAAATGCACGAACCATCTCCTTTAGGTGCATGTATGGAGAATAACGTTATATACATTCCATCCCAGAATGACACACACATTCACCCAATGAGACTTTGTTCTCATGATGGGATGTGCTGAGGGCTTGTCCGTTGCTAAGTTTCTGAAAAATATCTTTTCTAAATGATTGCTCTCAAGGTTGTTACACACAACCACTCCTCTTTCTAATGATGCTGGCAGTAGTTATATGATTAATTGATACAACAGGTCCAAAATATTTTAAGCAAAGTAAGTAGATATGGTTTGTTCTTAAATTTCAGTGGAAAAATATTTTTTTACTTGTGCATCTTTGTATTTCCATGAGTTCATGTAATAAGCAGACTTTTGTAAAAAAAAATCAAAACCACTCTCTCCATTGGTAGAAAACTGAGATTTCAAATATTTGTCCTGGAAACAAGAGCTTTATTGTGAAGTTAAAATCTCCAGCTATAAAACAATTGATATATATAGTATTCAGAGGTCCTAGAACTAGGGGTGCTGCTGCACCCCCTGGCTTGAAGTGGATTCCATTATACACAGGGTTTACTGTTTGGTTCAATGGCTCTCAGCACCCCCACTTTAAAAATAGGCCCAACAGCCCTGACAGTATTTAGTCATTTCAAATATAATAATAATATCACAACAAAATGTTGGATGAAAGGTTCTACTGGGATAGGACTCCCAAAATGGGAGGCTTATTTAACTGCTTATGCCAAGGAATCAAGTTGGAAATCTTGCAAGAACATGCTCCCTCTTGAGATTTCCAGGATTTCTTGGTTCCTGACCAGACTGGGAAAAGGTTTGCATTTAGCATTCCTACTTCTGGTCTCAGTGAAAACTAGGAAATGCAGAGCTGCATTGTGTTGTTAAGCTTAACCAAACCATTTAAACCTTAAAGGTCTCAGGTTGATTTATTTGAGTCTGAATTTTAGGCTCAGATTTAGGTCTGTTCTAATTTTGTCCTTGGTTGCTACAAATATCCCTTATAATTATTGTGGGCAAAGTTCTCTTGTGTGATTCCTATTATGTATTTCTTATCCTCAGTGTGGCTCTTTGTGTCCTAGTGCTACACATGGAAAGTGCAGTGATGTCAGTGGGAGTGAAAATGCATGTAGAACAGTCAATACAGTGTGGATTAGAGAGGAAAATTTTGCCTTAAGTATTTACTTGGTTCTTTCTTCTTTGCAGGTAGCCAGAGTACTGGAATATATGTACAGTCAATTACGTATATATGCTCCTAAAAATGTTTTCTATTGTGTATTTCAAGTACCTTTTGAGCACTTATAGTAGATAGTAGATAATTATGTTCACCAGAATCTTCTTCAATTCATCATCCCCCACATACACAAGAATGGATTCTTTTATTACTTCTTTTCAGGTTTATTTCAATATGTAGGCTATAAGCTAGTACAGTCATTTAAAAGGGCTCTATTATGTTACAATATGTAGTTTACAGAACATTTCTTCATGTGAAAACCACAGGTCTATTCTTTTCATATGTTTGCTATGGTAGTTTACTTGATAGTGTACAGGAAGTTTGTTAAAAAAAATGAACCAGTGGGGGGAAAAAAGCATTTAACAGGGTTCTGCTGTGTCTCCTAATAGGATTGCAGTAAAGACATTCTGCTGAACTTTTGCTACAGAACAAATGTTTAAAAAATGCAGCGAAAAGTGTGGGGGTGTGTGAGTGGAAGAGAGGTTCAAAATAGCATTGTCTGAAATGAATTACTAAATGGCTGTAGAAAGTATGAAAAGGGTTTTCAGTTCACTGATTTTTACATATAATCCTTGTTCCCAAAATGTATTCACTTGAAGAACGTTCTGTATAAAAACAAAATTAATTGTTTTATAGCATTACTTTATGGCTCATACATAAATAAAGGAAGTGGCACAAAGCATATGGACATAAATGTCCAGCAAAAATGCAGGGGCAGCTATATTGGTAGCTTTTAAAAATAAAATCTTTATCTCTTAAATATATCTCTTTATCTCTTAAATATGTAAGGTTCTCATAGGGGGAGCTAGACTTAAAGGGTATGTCTACTCAGTCCACAGCAGCGAGCCTCCTAGTCCAGGTCAAAAGGCTTATTCTAGCACTCTAAAAATAACTGTATAGACAATGCTTTGAAGTTGAGGCTTGGGATAGAGTTTGGCTCTGAAGTCTATTGAGCCTGAGCCACAACTTCAAAACAGCCACCCACCCACCCATGTGAAGTATAGGTCTGCAGGGAGTAGGAATCAGATAGGAAGGAAGGACTGGGGAGGAAGCCTGCTAGGGTGAAAACCTCAGTAGGAACTAGACTTAAAAAACAGAGGCCTGCACTAAGGGGTCTGAGCTAGTTAGGAAAGCTGGATGGAAGATAAGTTTAAAAAATCAGACTCCCAAAAAGTCAGGGTTAGTGAGAAAACATTTGTAGTGTGATGTCTGATTCCCTTGTGAAGAAGGGGAAATGGAGGTATCAGCAGGGCCTAATAGTGGATTGGGTAGGACCTTGATACAGATTCAATGTATTGCTTTTTGAGAATAGTTTGATAAAGTAGTATTACAGTAAGACAACTGCTTCCTTTCTACAGTACTGGGTCTCCAAAACATGGAGGTCACCTACAGGTCAAGAAAGAATTGTTTGTAGCTACTGAAACTTAGCAAGGGTTGAATTTTACTCTCTGAAGTGTGCAAACAATAGCTATTTGAAGGCAAAACATCTTGTTGATGATATTTTACATAGTATCTCAAGTGATGGATGGGGTTCTAAAAGAAGTCTTGTCTCCTCAGTTCAATTCAGCCCATTTTAAAGAAAACAGTTTAACACAATTTCCATCGGATGCAGTCTCATAATGGGATTGTATATGTCTTACAAATACAAACAAGAACATAATATCAGCAAAATGTGAACAGGAGTGCATATGTGTGAGAGAGCGAGAAAGAAGGAAGTTCATAAAACTGTGTTCTAGGGGGAAAAATGTATTAGCTTTCTGATATTCATAGTTAGAAGTAGGTAAGGAATACACTACTTGTGTCTGGCACATTTAAACTCATATAACATCTATTTGCTTTGCTTTGTCAAAACATATGAAAAATCATTAAAGTGTTTTAATAAATGTCTGGTTTTCTTGCTCATTCATCTTATAAATATTAATTAGCCATGGATCAGGCAATTAAAGTTTAATCAATTTGCACTAATTAGCACCACATACTTGCATAAAAAGATAAAACCAACTCCTGCATCTGGTTGTTATTTGCAGTTTTTGTCAAGTGCTGATGAGTTTAATCTTGAAGAGACAATTAAGAAGAAAAGAGGAAAATAAGTCAAGAAAGTAGTGTTAATTTTATTAAATCTTCAATCAAACCCTCTGTTCATGAGCTGCCTGGGAACAAAGCCAGGCAACATTTCACTTTGTATAAAGTAGACATGAATGTGCAAAAATTGAGCACTTTCTGATAACCACACCCTGTAATTTGAAAAAAATATATAGTTCTACAGACTTTCACATGGTCTTTTGTATAAAAAACAAACATGAATATAAACCATAGCTCTGAATCCAAACACCTCCCAAGATTTGGAAGGGAGGAAGGAATAAAATCGAAATCTGGATCAAGATCCAAATATGTTTGCCTGGCCTATATTGCCTAATGGTCAAAACAAAAAGGCAGGATCTGAAGTCTGTTAGAGTTTTGGTGGTTCCAAAGATAGAGCTTAATGTTGAAGCTCAGGCTTATTTTTCACTGGTAGTAGGGAAGGGTGATTCAACATGTTGTGGGAGAAACATAGGTGTTCCAATGGGTGTGTGGACTTTGACTCAGCCCCACCCTTAGACCATCATTAATAGATTTGTGGGTAGCGGGGGACCTGAATGGCTCCAGCAGTGGGGATATTTAGGGCCTTCTGAGCATGGGTGGCCAGTATTTGGTGTTCTTATTTTCCCATGCTCCCATTCCTTAAAAAGATATGATGGATCTCCAAGAATACTACTGAGTCAGCTAATCACCCTGCTGGGGTCTGGAAGGGATTTTATCCACGCAGCAAAACTGGCAACAAAATGGGTAGGTATTTTTCACCTTGTTGTTAGCATCCATTAAGTCTGGTTTGGGGGAAGGGGGTCCTTGTTTACTAGGGACAAGTTTAGTGACTTCCCACTGTGAATTGCAGGATTAAAAGGATTAATTTAGTCCATTCACTACAGTAGGGAATTATAGAGGTATTTGTCCTGGTTTTATTGCCTTGGCATGGGGGAATGGAATGCCTTGTGTAGCTTGAGATGCCCCTTACCTTAACCTTATGTAAGAGAAAGTCCTGGAGCCTGGCTATGCAAGCCAAGTCCCTTGGATGGCAGTAAATGAAGACGGAAGTGGCTCAGGTCCTCTTCAAACTTTCTGATATATTTCAAGCTGTTTTTACCAACTTCAAATCCGCATTAGAACTACTCTGCTGGGTAGTGGTTACCATAAGTGGTTAATTTAAAGACAGTTGCAGCCTCCACATTGACCCCATACCACTCTTGTCTTGTTCCTGTGTCCAGGCCAATGTAAGCTATAACAATATTAGTAGGAGTTACATGTATTTGTTGAGGGGAGAACAGACCCCTAAAAGACTTTAAAAGTGGAGTTCTAAGCTGGTGTGTGCATATTTTACAGTCATTTTGTGGCATTTTAAGGTTTTTTTTATAGCATAATTCTGTTTCTGGCTTCTGAATTCAGTTACATAAATTAGCCTGTCAATCTACCAAACAGATATTGTTCAGTACATTTGTATGAGTATTTTGTGTATTAATAACAGGAGAAAATAAAGTGTTCCATTACCGTCTATTCATATAACTGACAAGGATTACAGGGAATGAAACATGTATTTAATCACTGATGGAAATTTACCTTAAGCTTGGCAGGTAAAGCCACACTTTTTAAGATGATTTAGCATTGTACTAAAAAACAGAGCATGAATCATAAAGAAGCTATGCACCATTTACATGGGAATTTTCATGTAGTTTATGCAAGAAGAGACCTGTGAATGGTTATTGATATTTTTCAAATAAAGTATGTATGATTCATTAAACTCCCCATTCCCTAGTGCACAAGCCACTGCTCTGTTAAGCATTCTTAACAAAGAAGGAGCAGAAGCAGCTGAAAAGGTGTGTTTTAATGTTTGTTTAAAAAGCTGATACATTTGGCACAAAAAAAGTGCTGCTTGAAACTTCAAATTGACTATTGTTATTATTGAGCAATTTTTATTCTGATAGTTCCCAGAGCCCCTGTTGTGCAGGGTACTGCACAAATACGGAGTTTAGCATGGTCTTTACGGAAGATTTTGTAATCTAGAACCCTGATTCTGAAAAGAATCCCTGTTCAGTCAATGGGATTTAAACATGCTTAAAGTTAAGTATGTGCTATCCTGAATATGGATGGACTTAAGCATACGGTTAAGCATTTTCCTAACTTGGGGCCTAAATAGGCTGTTGTTACTAGGCAAAACAGGGAGTGTTGTCTGTAAGACTGCATGATTGAGCCCTTAACCCAGTGTGCTGTACGGAGATCACCTCTCACATAGGACCTGATCCGAAGCCCATTGAATTCAATAGGAATCTTTCCATTGATTATCCTGGACTTTGGATCAGGCTAATATCCATTGAGCATTTGTGCATCCCTCTCCCCAACTATAAAGCACAATTTGACATTCTTGACAGGGCTATTTGGAACCCAAATTGTTGTTGGTGCTTAGTTTCTAAGGCTTTTTATGTTGTATTCAGTAGACTCTTGTTTAAAAATTTCTTTATTTCTGTTTGATTATTAATAAAAGAAATGTTATCTTCTCTCTAAATTAGGTTTTCCTACTGCAATTCTAGTACTATGGTCTCCTGGGCTTTCTGTAATGACAGATATAAGCAGGCAGAATGAACACTCAACATTTTGGTATTCATCTCACCTCCAGGCATCCTCGGTGGGTTACTCACAGGACTCTCCTGCAGGGTGTTCCCTAAATAAAAACAAACTATACAATTTTGTTACAAACGTCCTGAAAACATTTTAAAACATTTCTTGGAAGGTGACTCTATTAGTGGGCTGTATCACAAAAACTCAATCAGAAAGGATGACAACATTTCTTTTCCTGCTCACACAACTTTGGCAGACAGAAATATAGGTTCTGAAGTTCAGGTGACAGTTCAAGAATGGAAACCTAAGGGAGAGGCAGGGAAAAAATGCTATTGAAACATGGGATGGTCCCTGAACCAAATGGTTTGTGTGGGGAATCACAAGTTAATGATGTTTGGTAAAGGATGAATGGGTACCGAATTAGCTGCTTTACATATTTCCATATAGCACCTCCTCCTGTCCAAGACAAATAAAGAGCTATGAGCCATCATTACAATCAGACTTATTATGCTCCTTTAGCAGTTACCACTAAAATAGGGTTTGCCCCAGCACAGAAGCCTGAAATCGTTATCGTAATTGGCTGGTCCACATGTACCATAGCAAGGCAAATTCCCTTAAGCTGCCTTAGGAAAGAAACTGCCGCTCTCCTTTATTACCATACAGAAAGGGTATTCTGAAGTCTTTCTGCTGATAGACCACAGCTAGTATAAATAAGAGGGAGCTAGTGGCTGGGTCTTGTCAGTGAGGTTTCCTTGGCTTTGGAACTCACTTTCCTTCAAAGCCTGAACTTGGTGACCTTCAGAACTTGCTGCAGAGATCTAACATTTTGACTCTTTCCTGAGTGGAGTTGTGGGGAAGGGGCATGATTGTGGGGTACACAGAGCTGGGAAGGCTGATGTTGTTCACGGGGTGGCTATGCTGTTAGTGGCAGTCTTTCTTTGAATAGGTGTCATTTTTGGAGGTGTCCTGTGGGGTAACTTTATTAATACAGCAGAATGCAAGGTCTGTGATTGTTTCCAACCCCTGCCAGGCACAAGGGAGTCAGCAGGGAGGCTACTGTGAATTTTCCCCTTCTCCTGTGCTCTAATTCTTCTGGAGCCCAATTTAAGCCAGAGTGTCTTTTGCATGAGAGATCCCAGTTACTACAAATCCCTACGTAGCACAGTCTTCATGTCCAATTCAGACTAACAGGATCTGAGTCTTGGTTATCCCAAGAATAATTCTATGCTTGGCACAGAAACCTGTTGGGGGCTAGAGCAAGAGGGGCTTCCACCCACCTTTTTTCTGGGCTACTGAGGGTCTTGGCAGTCCCCAGATGTTATTTAGACAGTTTATAGACTGTTCTAGTTTATGCTCTACTTCCAATACCCCCCTTATGAATCCTGGGAAGTAGAGAAAAAAGTGTTTTATAGTCACAGCCCCTATCCTTTGTGTATTTGCTCCCTCCTAAACATCCCTATATTCGAGGCTGGGAGTAGGGCTGGAGTAGAGGTCTTTCATCACCTCCATCACGGGTTGGAAAACCCTATGCACAAGGGATATTCTGAAGTGTCTGTCTCTGCTCCCTTTTAAGCCCCCTTTCTGCAGTCTGAGTTGTTTAAGTTCAATCATTGAGGGGGCCATTTAGGGAACTGGGGTAAAAATCTGTCTGAGGATTGGTCCTGCTTTGAGCAGGGGGTTGGACTAGATGACCTTCTGAGGTCCCTTCCAACCCTGATATTCTATGATTCTATGAAGTGGGCCTTTGTGTAATGGAGAATCAGCCAGTTTTGTGTAGGTGGTAAAGTAAACAGGTGACAATCGGACCCAGTCAGGCTTACATCTGAACGTGCATTGTTTATATGCCTCAGTGGTAGTTCACTAAATGCTGGATTATGAATATCTTACTCACGTTGATGAGCAATTACTCACAAGAGTAGTTCCATTGACTTCACTGTAAACTATTGCTCACCAATGTGAGCTAGAGTCCCAACCTGGCCCTAAGGGAGAAAGGTCTTGGGTACAGTAGATGGTGTGCAGGTTAATAGTTACCCAGCTTCCCATGCTTTGATCAAGATCAAAGTGTGCTTTTTAAGGCTTGTGCTGTGTGTTAGATTCTGCTGCCTACTTTACTATTCCACTTTGCTATTCTGTTTTGCTTCTCAGAGTATAAAAATTGAGTTGCTTTTGTATTGACAGGCATTGCACTGAGAATATCAATTTGGAATTGTTGTCATTTTAAGACTGTGTTCACTCTTTGTAAAAGCACATAAAGATACAGTGATTTCCTACTTAATCTTGATATGTGCCTGGAGAAAGTGAAATGAGCACTCAGACAAATGAGTTCAGTCCTGAAAGACTTTCTACACTAGCTCAAAGATGACTCAAGAATTGTATTGCTGACTTTGAGTTTAGGCACAACAGGCAGTAAATATACTAAATTGTATTTTTCTGCAATGACAATACATGTGTTTGAGGTGGGACAAATGGCATATGGAGCACAATGCCTTTCTGCCACTCCCAGGGGTATTGCTTCCAGAATCAATATCAGTTTAGTCTAATGATATATTGCCAGATGAAGAATTTTGCACTGTATAAATAAATGAGAGAGATGGAAGATTCATTCAGAAGGCGCTATGATAACAGGTAATCATGAGCCTTAACAATTCCTTGGTGTAGCGAGGCGGCCTGGCTCCCAGCCGCCCCTGTGAGGGACGAGCCAGAACAGCCGCCAGAGTGGGCGGAGTCACCGCTGCCTGTCCCCGCCCCCCGGAAGTCAAGCGGCGGGACAGGAAGTATAAAGGCCAAGCTACAGCACTCAGTTGCTGGCCAGCAGCGGGAGAGGACAGACGCTGGTGCCCGAGCTCCCGCTGGGCTGAACCTGCCCAGAGCCTGGTATCCTGCGGAGGACTGGCCGAGCCTGCCCAGAGCCCGGTATCCTGAGGAGGACTGGCCGAGCCGACCCCGAGCCCGGTATCCTGAGGAGCGGCCTGAGCTTCCCCCCGCCGAGGGTCCGGAGGAACCGACCAACCTACACAGCACTCAGTGCCCGGAGGAGCCCATGGTCTGGGACACGGCAGACGAGGCTCAGGATGTGCAGGTACCCATGGAGGAGGAGATGGGAAGTGGCCCGGGGATCGCAGACCCCGAACCCATGTCAGTGTGTTGCGGTCAGGATCCCCACTGACCCAGCAGCAGACGGACTGCTGCTGATAGGGCCCCGGGCTGGAACACAGTGGAGTGGGTGGGCCTGTGTTCCCCCCTGCCACCCCATGCCGGGTGGCAGTCTCTCCTCCTCCCTGCTGAGGGCCTGAGCCCCTGAACTTACTGTTTGTTTGCTCAGCCCCTGCCTGAGGGCCTGAGCCCTGAACTATTATTTGTTTACTCAGCCGCTGCCTGAGGGCCTGAGGGCCTGAGCCCTGTACTACGGTTGGCTGCTCGTGAGGTGAGGCGGCCTGGCTCCCAGCCGCCCCTGTAAGGGACAAGCCTCACCCTGGAACGTCTACACTTGGGCATTAGAAGATCAAGATTTTTCTTGTTTACTAAGTGCCATTAACATCTATGACAATATGTACACAATGCAACAGAGAGTCCTGTGGCACCTTAAAGACTAACAGATGTATTGGAGCATAAGCTTTTGTGGGTGAATACGAAAGTGAATATTCACCCACAAAAGCTTATGCTCCAATACATCCGTTAGTCTTTAAGGTGCCACAGGACTCTCTGTTGCTTTTTACAGATCCAGACTAACAAGGCTACCCTTCTGATACTATGTACACAATATCAATGTATGGTAGGTGTACCAGTGTGCACTGAAAGCCATGCCAAACAACTAATACGTTGTCTACCCTAAAGGGCTCCTTTCCTAAGAGCAGCAGATAATATAGCACAAAACAAAGAATACTATACAGAAACCAAGTGGTGGATGCTCATGGTAGTTAGAATGTAGTGTGAATTGAATTGTTTTGGAGAAGAGCAAAGGAGAGCTGTATGAGTTAAGGATGTGAAAGGAGCTGACATACTGCGCTGAGCAGATGGAGAAGAATAGCGAGCAGAGATAGAATTTGGAAATCAAGTCTTGTCATTATGACTGAATGTGGACGATGGGCAACCTTTGTCAACATTATCAGCTGTCAGTAGTCAACATGTCAGGGCAAGCAGAATTGATTTATTTCAAGTATTTTATTCATCCAAGTGTGCCTAATATAACAGCACTTTCAGCTTCTGACTTTCAAGTTATCCCACCCTTCAAGCTCCTTTCAGCTGCCATTCGCCCACCACCACTGAACTACACAAGTAGCACCAAAGCACTTTCACTAGTAAAGCCAACGTTTCCTTCTTTGGGGAAAAGTTCATTCCAAATAGACTAGCACAGTAACTGTGCTTTGGAGTGGCAAAGAGCAGCATCCATCAGAAGGAATGAAATTTTACCAAAACTTAATTACTGTTCTTGGCACCTAAGTCTAAATTCACCACAGCACTTAGACACATTCTTAACTTTAAGCACACTAACAGTCCCACTGACTGCTCAGATATCTAAACTTTGCAGGGTTGAGGATGTTAATACTACAGTAAAGGGTGCACCAGAAATGCCATAGATAGGAAGAAACTGTTGCAGACTCTGCAAACTATGTTGCTGGTATAATATATGCCGAGTATGTGAGGGGTAGTCGTGTTAGTCTGTATCCACAAAAACAATGAGGAGTCTGGTGGCACCTTAAAGACTAACAGATTTATTTGGGCATAAGCTTTCATGGGTAACCCCCGCCACTTCTTCAGATGCATAATATATGTTGCCTTTCAAGGCTTATCAATGCAAAGGACCACTACAGATAGACTGAATGGGTAATGTGCAAGTGCTTGTGCCAGCTTATAACACTGTAAGTAACAGTGTGAGACTTCCCAGAAAAGAACACTTCCAGAAGAACTACATAGTGTTAACACAAAATGTCATCTGAGAAAAACAGATGATCCTGTCTGTCCAATCCAGTGTTCCCAACTATGAATTTATAAATCTAAGAGGAATAGACAAATTAGCCATAACTGAGTCTTCTTGGTTATCTTGAGCATTGATAGAGCTTTTATAATGTGGATGTTTTTCTAGAGATCAAATATTTACAGAACTGGTTCTTTTTTTCCTTGTGAAATCAGAATGAGAAATACAAGGAAGGATAACATTGGAAGTTAAAAACAAAATATTAACTATAAGGTGTATAGAGTTCAAACAAAAAGTTTTTCCATTCATACCAAGATTTAAATTTATGCATAATTTTATGCAGATCAAACCTATTTTATTATGAAATCAACCAGAGCTGAATAATTTATTCAATGAATTTCATCTTTCTTCTGTTCACAAACGGTTAGGAGCATATCACAAACACCTCCGATTTATTCATTATCCAATATTATCTGCAAATTTCTTCAGTGACTAATTCTTGGTCTGTAGATTGTTTGCAGCCAATTCATTACTGATATTCACTTTGTATTGGTTAGTTGCATACTTTGTGAGGTATTGTATTTATTCCCTGATTGGATAACTTATACAACTAACCAACCCAGCATGAACTGTACATTTTACAATTTAAATGTGCTTTCTTTCAGTAGATTAGCTGATTATTCGATGATTCGCAAGAATGCTAATAAACTCAGGGGGAGGAAAACCCTGCAAAGATTTTATAGCCGCATGTCACCTTTTATTCTGTGGGTGAGGTGGAGTTTGTCCCCTTCCTCCAGCTAGCTGTGGAACCTGCCCAGAAATTCCTTAGAGAGCCGCAAGAGGCCAGAGTCATCTGCGTAATGGCCTCATCCCGCCAGTGCAGTTCTGGGACTCAGTGCCCATTCCCCCTTGCATTTTCTGGAAGCTCTGATGTCTCTCTGTAGGTAATGGTGCAATTATATAGGAAAAAGGTGAGGGATCAGGAGTGAAAATGCTTTCTTTCTACAGCTATGTTGAGAAGGGTCTAAAACAGGATAGGAAACACTATAAGCTGTAGCTTGGGACTAGAATGTGTCCCTCCAGTCTGCCAACTCTCCTTTGTTTGATCCCTTTTAGATTGGATGGACTTCTGCAGGAGGAAGGGGATCAATATTACATAGGTGGCTGAGCACCATCCTGCACAAAAGAGGCAAAAATCTGTATGCTGAGACCCTCTGGTCATAAATCTTAAGGAGATGGTTCCCCCCTCAGTTCCAGCCTCTGACAAATGTATTACATGTGGAATACATTCCCAAGTGATGAAAGCAATACTGCTTCATTTGAAACTGGATAAGAGAAAGGTCCTGAACATATACCATAGAAAAAAATCCTGCACTAGCAGAAGGATTTGCATGACCTTCTGAAGGAAAATTTCCTCGCCTGCCCCTGCTCCAACGCACTTTCTAACCTCTATCATACTGTGGTTTACCACCTTTCCATTCTGTCATTTTTTCCCCTTAGCATTGTGTTTTAGAAGATTTATTCAAAACTTGTGTGAGAAAACTAGCTGAAGATCTTCAAAGCAGACAGAATATAGCTTGGTTTCATAGGCTGTTTGAACTGGAATTACTGTAATGACTGTAGTGGAATTATTTTCTTTTAAATGAGCAAATCTGACAGGAACATCAAAGGGGAAGTAAATACATGTAATAAAGAGACCATTTTTCTTTTTCTTTTCCTAAATGATTTATTTTATCCCCAGCAACACCAACAAATGTTCAAAGTTCTAGATATTTAAATAGCTACCGCGATGTGTGAAGCTGTAATCCTTGCTTTACCAGTTCACTGAAAAATTGCTGACCTTATAAAAACCTCTGTTCCTTTTTAGTTTGATAACAGCTTTTGCTTCATCACTCCACAATGTGTATTATAGCAGTGATTCCACCAAGGATCACTAATTGATGCTACATATATTTAAATACAAATATTACAAAATCCTTTTTCCATAAGCATTTTTTTACAGAAGCTCGTAGATTCATTTTATTTCTAATAAGAATTTGAAAAAAAAAGTTTTTGTAGCATTAGGGACCTTGTTCTAATAATTACATTTCACCAGTTGGTGCTTTATGAAGCACAATAGAATCTAACTGGCAACTAATATAACAGGTCTAGTTTGCCCTCAGTGCATACTCTTAAAGCCCATTAACATTTGCGGGAATTATATGTGCAATATGCAGGGAGAACATATCCTTAAGCAAGGGAAAACAGGAGATACAGTACATGTTTGCTCCATCTGAACAGTTTAGAGTTTTCACAGCAGTGTCTTATATTAACTGAAGTTTGTTAGGCTAATAAAAAGTATGATAGTATAAAACAAAAGAATGAACAAAAAGCCCTCACACTAACTAGGACATAATCTACAGATGTTCTTCAGTTGGTAGAAAACAGATTTCTACACAGCAGTTGCATACTATACAAATGTTAACACAGAGTCCAGCTGGATTAATCTACAAAGCTTCTAATCTTGAGAGAAGGCTTTATAAGAGAGCCACTGAGTGACTGGATAGAAGATGGTGGCTGAAGTTGCTGTCCAAATCTCCTAAGCAATTGATCAGTCTAATTATGTCAGTTTCAGCTGGTATAGAAGCAGAAATACCTTTTAGAAATGCTGTTCTTGAATATTTCTTATTTTCTGGGCTGAAGTGGAGAAACATTGACAATCTCATGAAAGACTAGCACCTGTTATGAAATAGCCAGTTTCCTGATAAAAGGTTCAGGTGAGTTTGGACAGGATCCAGATATTTATAATCTATAGTTGTTTAGTCATCCCTAATCCAGCTTCCAAACCTCCAAATCTTTTGAGGTTTGACCATCATAATTTTAACCTTTACACCGGGTAGGCAACTTGGAAAACATGCCGGGGGGGGGGGAGTGAAAGGAATATGAAGCTTATTTTAAAATAAATTAGTTCTCAGATTATGAATGAAGGTGAAAAGCAACATCTAGAGGTTGGATAGTAGAGTCTCTTGAGTTCTATCCTTTACTCATCCATTGACTCTCTCTATCGCTTTGAGCAATTTACTTAGGCCCAGCTCCACAAAAGTACTTAGGTGCCTACATTTTAGGCATTACTATGATCCACAGAATCTCCACTCAGCTGCTGGAGAAAACTGTAGGTGCTTAAGGTATTCAGCACATAAATTTCTGCTGTGAAAGTTCCCTAGGCATCTAAGTTTCTGCCTCTAGACATGTGCATTACTGCCTCACTCTAGGCACATAAGGTATCTATCTAAGCCCCATTGTGATCCACAAGCCAGGGGAAAATAGGTACTCCTGCACCTACCTTAGCTGTGGGGCTGAATCCAGTAGGTGTGGTCAGAAGCCACCTACTGGAGTGGGTCCCATTCAAATTCTCACCTTATAAGGTTAGCACACTGATATGGGAGACCTAGGTTCAATTCTGTTCTCAGAAAGGAGTTGAATGAGCTCTCCCAACTCTCAGGAATGTGCTCTAACCACTTAGCTATGGAATAGTCTGATGTAGGGTTCCCTCAGTCTCTACTATTGAATATATTCCACTGTGAATAAATAGTTAGTCATTGAGCCCCAGAGAGAGTGAGCGACTCTGTGGCTTGTTTTTCATGCCACTCAACTGGGAGGCGGGCAACTCATGATCCAGTTCCCCTGCTCCAGTGACTGTGGATTGCTAGCAGAGATAGGAGTTTCTCTGCAGCCAGACTTAGGCACATTTCTCTGTGAGAGGGATATGGCTTAGGACACATTCTTCTTGTTGGTATCTCATTGGCCAGCTTATGTGACTCCATGACTAATGGGCTGGCTCTTGTGGATTTCATTCTTAGGTGCTTATCTCTCACTAATCAGGCTTTATGGATCCCATTATTGTTCCTGTGATTTTTTTAGGTGCCTTTTGTGTGATTTTTTGTGTATCCAGGCCACAAGGTCATCTTCAGTTTCCTCATCTGTAAAATTATCTTATAACTCTTCCTTCATAGGGCGTTGTTTGGATTAGTTTTGGGTGCTAATATTGCATGGTGAGGATAAACTAGAGTTGTTATATTAGTTGCCAGATAGATTCTGTTGTGCTTCATAAAGCACCAATTCTGGTAAAATGTAGTTCTTGAGTTTTGAAAAGTACTAAGTAGTGGTGTAGCTGTATGCATTAGGGTGAGCACATGTGATTCATAGATTCCAAGGCCAGAAGGGACCACTGTGATAATTCAATCTGATCTCCTGTATGACACAGGCCATAGAACTTCACCAAAATAATTCCTAGAGAAGATATTTTAGAAAAAAAAATCCAATCTTGATTTAAAATTGTCAGTGATGGAGAATTCACCAGGACTCTTAGTAAATTGTTCCAAAGTTAATCACTCTCACAGATAAAAATTTACACTTTATTTCCAATCAGAACAAGTTATGGTTATGATTCAAGGACTATTAATATGAGGCACCCTGCCTTATTTTTCTCTCCCCATATGTTAGTGTGAACACAATAGATATAGAATTTTCATATGTGTTCACTGAAATCAATGGGAGTTTCCATTGACTTCAATGGGAGTTGAGTTAGTTCAACACGGAGTGATTCTGAAAATTCCACATTACTTCTGCAACATTCTTAAACCCTTCCTCCATAGGGAAAATGAAGCTGTGTCCCACTATTATTACATCTCACTTCCAGCAGTACAGTGCCCTGTAGCACCCTGCAGGGAAACTTAGTGTGCAGATCATTATTTATATGTAGCTAGAAGGAAAATGAGGTCAGTGTTAAGTATGTAGTATCAAAACATTTCCAAGCTACATCTTTTTATGTATGCATTTTAGATAACACATGTTCTATTCTTTTGACTATACAGTTTCAACCTTTGTTCTTTTGTTAGTCTTAGTATCATTGTTAGCAAAAAAATATTTCAAGGAAAGAGTGGATGGGTTCTTGTTTTAGTTTTCATCATAGTTGATTGCTCTATCTTCACTACTTGTACTCAGATGTTCAAGATTTCTTAATTTTCTGATTCACTAGTGATGTATCTTGCATAATTGTGTTCTGTTTTCTCAGTATTTTCATCTCCAAGTTATAGTTCTACTTGCTTAAGGGCTTGATAGGGCTTGAGCAGATTGTGACTTGCCTGTGTTATTTTCCATTATTGTGCACTGTTTGAAAATGCCTTGATGAAGATAATCATAATCACTCAATGCTGGAGTGTGTTCTGTGTGCTGTGCTTCCCTGACTTCCCTTTCAGATTTTCTTCATTCTCTGGCAATTAGACTGATTTTACAGTAGTCTTGTTTACAATTAGCCTCTTGCTCTTGAATGTTTGTCAATTGGGAAAACTCCATTTCTTTTCCTTCTATCTCTTGATAGATGCAATTCATTTTTGACATTCTGTATAACCTTTTTTCTTTGCATTTTTTTCCGCTGGTTGTTGTTTTGCTACTGAAGGCAATTCGTATTCCTGCCTTTAAAATCCAGCTTCAATATTCATTAAGCGTCTTTAAACTTCCTCAAAGTTTCTTATCTTAAAATGCTTTTGATGAGCATATTTTTACAGATCTGTCCATAAGGCACCTTGAAGTCAGTGTTTTAATGCTGATTGAACTACAGGTACTGGAGTGTAGATGCTTCTTTTGTAGCAACTGTGGATTCATCTGAGTGCCTGGTAGGAAGAATACTCATACCGAAGAGCAACATCTACTATTAATATAGCATATGCTTCACTTTTTTCTCATACGAAGATACCATCTTCCTACCATCTAAGTGACAATTTATAAGCAGACTAATTTTTTCTTATGGGCAATACTTGATAAGGCTATCCTGTGCCCTTATCAGACTTTGAATATCCAGCTACTCAGTAACTATTGTATAACTCAAGTAATGTAAGACTGCTGCTTAATTTATGCAGATGCCAAAACTTCCATAATTTGTACACATCAGACATACATTATGGTGAATATTTTATGATATTTTAAGCAACATATTCTACATTTTAGGAAAATATTTGTTTTATGCAATTTAAAAAATAGTCTCTGCAGTATATGCAGAAGGCTAATAAATGGGGATAGAGTCCCAGTAGCGGAGGGAGTCACTTCTAGGGTGGCCTTTTTAAACCAAGGGGACTGTAGCTCAGGTGGTTTTCAGTCAGTCTCCATTTTGGTGTTTATAGGTTAAAATTAACACCTTAACTTTTGCCAGCAAGCTTATAGGTAATTGAGCACATCGCATAGCACTGCTGCTTTGTGCCTTGGTGTGAAATACCACTTCATGAGTTGGTGACCACAGTGTGCATGAAATTCAGTTTCTAGGTTATGTCTAGATGTAGCTGTCACAACCTAGCCCAGTCCTCCTCTCTGGGTGAACATTACATCAGTCTGTTGTGATTGGACGCAACTGCTGGATCCTACATGCTTCTGAGCTCCCCGGGTCTAGGTAATGATTTGTCATTGTTCTTAGCTCTAGGTTTCTCCAGGGAATTCCCAGATGTAACCTTGCATTTGACAACCCTTTTGGTAGCGGGACCCTGCCGTCTGGCTGTCTAGACCCTGGAACCAGCACCAGAAACCTCCCAGACTCCCAGTTGCTTATATATATTCTCTCCTAGAGTCCACCTGGTTTCCTAGTTACATTGTTCAGGGACAGTGTTGCAGTAAAGCAAGCAACACAGCCTTAGCATAGGGATTTCTTAACCGCAGACACTTTGCTGTTAAAAAAGCATGAGAGTTACAAAAATATGGAAAACAACAAACTCCTGAACACTATCCTCCTTGGTATTCTTATTACTACTATGAGTCCAGGCAGTGCTTCCTGCTGAATGGCCCCTCCCTTAGAAACCCCAGGGAAAGAATCATTCAAAATCAATGGTCCTGCTTGTAGAAAACCCATTGTTCTGGTAGGGTAGAGCCATTCAATGTTGATGGCCCTTGATTGTTTCGTCACAGCTTTCCAGTCATTGTCTCTCCACTAGGTGTCATATACCTGCTATAAATGAATGTTCTCAACCACAGTGAAGGTGACAATCATAAATGGCATTCACAAAACAAAACGGAGTTCTTAAGCTGACACAGACATGCCCCCCAAACTATTAAATCAGCCATATGAACATTGTGTGTCAGTAATCCATTCTCAAGATGACAAAAGCATGGATAATTTGTAGCAAGGTCCCTGTCCAAAAAAGGAAAGTCACATTCACCTCACCGGATGTAAGCAGAAGAAAGTGCTATTGTCTACAGCTGACAGGTGAACAGCCAGAAGCAGCAAGTTTAACAAAGCGCTTAAGCTGCAAACCTGAGTAACAAACTGCATGTGCATTCTCTTTTACAGGGGTGTTGATAATATCTTTGCCACCACTTGAGGTAGTTTTCCCCAACCTTACTAAGAGTACTATAGTCTCAGTTCCTCCTGAAATATAAGGGTAGAAGCTTTTCTAATATCCATTTGCTTGTATCCCTCTTGCTCCTCATTCTACATTTCAGCATGTAAGTAACAGATGAGATATATGAGAAACAAAAATTCCAGGAAAACCCAGGGAAGATACGAACACACTCCTGACCTCAGTTCATCCAAGCAAGGATGCCACTTGTAAGAGATTAATGTCCCATATACACTAAAAGCTCACACAGTCAAGAAATATTAATATGGAAAAGTTTTGCACATAAGGAGTGGAAGCATGATGCTAAAAGAAATGCATGTATAGTATCTATTTAGGAAACAGAAGCAATCTAGCAATCCTAAATTCCACTCATTCAGTGGAAAAGGAGGCAAAATAATTACTATAAAGTCCAAGAAGCCAATGAACACATGAAATCACACAATTTCAATGCATGTAATGGAGATTCAGTGAAGATAGTCTTTTCAGCAAAGGAAGATAGGAAGATGGATCAACATTAGCCGGATAGGTTGATGCTGGAATAAATTTTCAATGAACTGTAAATTCACACTAAGATCTACCATTGTTATGCCTGGTCAGTACTTGGAAGAGTGATTTCCAAGAAAAAAGAACAGTGCTGGAGAAAATTGTGTCAGTGATTCCATATGTGACACTCTTCTGTCTGAGTCATTACTATAATATTGCCCAGTATGGTTCTAGTGGCCATATTATAGTAAGGGTGATAGGTGAACAGCCAGAAGCAGCTGTCAACTAATCCACTGACAACATCATGGCACTTCCTTGAAAGACTATGAGAAAGTACTGGTGATTCCAATATTTGTTTCTGTTAATTTAAGTTTCCTTCAATCTAACTGTAGAAGATTAACTTACTTGTGCCCCAGAGTTCACAGAAATAGGTTAACTATGGTACCTCCGGCCCAACACCAAACTAGGGAGCTGACTGGGCATTTAGGGGAGCACATTCTGCATTTCCTTAAAGGGGTATAATCTCAAATATGATCCCCCACAGACTAGAGAGTTCCAGAGTTCCAGCACCTCCCTGACGAGCAATGTCTTCCAATCTGTCAAGGAGGTGCTGTGCCTTTACTCAAGGCTGTGCTTACTGAGCACAGCCAAGTACTTAATTCACAATACTATAGAGTGCATTGACACTTTAAAAAAGTTTCTATATCAATCAATAATAGTTGTGCAAATCAATAAATAGAAATATATGCCTAACAGGCATAGGCCAACCCACTGAAATGTAAAATGCAGAATATCTTTGCTACGCTGACATTTCTACCAGCTGCCACTGAAAACACTGGAGGTGAAAATTGGGCCACTATGCCTGTCCTGAACACAAGATAAGATGATGGTAGAAGAGTAAGGAAACAGAACGCAGGGTTTTTGTGGAGAAACCAGGGTTATCTTACTTAGGGAATTAGGTGGAAACCATTTGAAACCAGCAGTTTTGGCTAGCTATGTTTTGTGTTGTCTGGGTGCATTTAAATGCAAATGTCCTGGGATTCAAGTCCATGAGACCCAAACCCAGTTCTCCAACTCTTCTGTGAGTTTACTCTGCTAAGTTTGACACATCTGTGGTGCTATTCCCATTGGCACTAATGGGAAGTAAATATGCAAATCATTGGGAGTACATGGTCCTGAAAGTGCACCATGTTGACTGAAGTGAGATATTTCATTCCTCACTATATATAGCAACTTGTTATCAGTCTAAGGGTGTATATCACACTCGCAAGAGGAAAAAATGCTTTAATAATATGACTCATATGTTTATCAAACATCTTTAATGATGCTTAATCCTTAGCAACCTGATGAGTAAATTGATTATCACCAGAACAAACAAACTGAAATTCATTGCCCCTAGTCAGATAACAAAAGCCAACAAAATAGCTTTCTGTGAATTTATCCTCAGACAATTAGCAGATAAATGTACTATCTTCCGATGATCTCTTTTGAAAACATTTTGTCTTTGATTAACCTTTAATTGTTTAAATTTCAGCAGGAGTTAGAAATCAGTGACAAGGCGCTGTGCTAAGAACAATAGGTTTTAGAATATAATATCACTACAATTATTTCTTATAATATAGAAATAACTATAGTTTCTTTGCTAAGAATCTTATAACTGAAGTGTTGTTTTTTTCTTTGCTAACTTTGTTCAGAAAAAAAATCTGTTCTAGAGGGTGGAAATAACCTCTCTAATATTGGTACCAAAATAGCAAAATGCAGTAATTTCATCATTATTTTGTCAATGTCTGTCAATCCATCATAGGAAAATATTCACTCATACCCTTTCTTATGTTCCTTTATCCAGGTCTCTTCACCTTAATAATGTTTTTGTAGATTATTCTCTCTTCTGTATCAGACTGCACACACTTCAAGTCAGGGATCTGTCTTTCATTTGTCTGTAAGGTGTTCTGCATATTTATGGTGCTATTTATGTAAATTCATGAAGAAATAATATTTAGTACCATGTGTTTTGCTCTTTCCAATAATTTATTTACTTTGGCAAAAAAGATTACTTAGATAACATAATTTATTCATGTCTACTCCTGATTAGGATCAGTTTTCCTATCCACTAGTAAAAACACAAGTGGGGGTCATGGTCCATCTACCAAAGGAATAAATGGATACCTTCTTTGTGCAGCAGTGGCATTGGACACGAAGTTGTCAAATCTTAACTATAGGGCTTTTGGATGACACTAAGGGTGCCAAATGGCTGTCAAGTACAGGGGTCTAGGATGAGATCCTGCTTGTAGTCTGGGGGTTGTTTGAAAGGTCTGTGGAGTAGGCAGAAGTCCACTTGCCTTCCTGTGGATCCCCACCTGCTTAACCACACACTGGTGATTGTGGGTTCCTAAAGGGAATCCTAATGACATTTTACAAATAATTGCAGGACGCTGGCATTTTATTGGCACTCATTTGGGAATCATCTGCCTAAGTCACTCATGGCTTCTCCACCCAAGAGCATATCAATAACAATTTTAGTCTGCACCCAGGAATACCTTCCTTGGGCCCTGTCTCTAGTAGTGGGAAAATGAGGTGTGTTTAGTAAACCTGTTAGCTGGACATGGTTAATCCAAGGTGTGGAGCCAGTTTCAGGATTGGCGCCTAAATTATCATTGGATTTCAGAGTTAACAGCCTATCAGGATGAACTGAGCAACTCATGTCTCTTTAAAAAGATAGCTTTGCACTAGTTTACATACTGAAGGAGGTTTTCCCAGACAGAAAATACAGGCTTCTTTAAAAAGAAAAGCTTAATTTCTGAAGGGGAAAAAAGTCGAAAATCAAAAATCCATGCGGGACCCTAAATCTTTGGCATGCATGTCCAGTGGCTCTATTTATTAAAGGAAAATTTTAAAATGTTTTTTGAACATTGCAAAAATATGAGGCTCTGACAACTAAAATATCTCCACATGCAAAGTACACAAAGTAGAAACATACACAGCTCTAAATAGAATAATATTGGCAAAGTGATAAAGAAATTGTAAGAGCATACAGATAATTTTCAATGAGGCTTGTCTTCTAACACAGTAGTTTTGCATATTGTACCTGGAGGTATTGTGCAACAAAAGTATACTAAGGTAAATGGAGAAATCTGGACACATTATATCTGGAGCTCCATTCCCATTGCAGAAATCTCCATAATTATGGAGATTATGGAGATTACACACTAATACTAATTCTTCACTAAAACTGATGCAATTAAAAGATAGTACTAGTTCTAAATTAAAACCTCAAATTTGCATTTGAAAGATAATAATTAGATTAGTCAATAAAACTTTGTGAAGTAAAAATGTAATCTTTATATTTCCACAGAAAAACAAAAGACATAAAGAAAAGAAGAAGATGGAAGGAACAATGTAATTATTTACTGTGTAGCTTCTGTTCTCTAAGTCACTGTAACATGTCATTTCTAGATTTAAAGAACACTTGCTCACACACGTAATATGTACATCTGCCCTGCCATAAATGATAGATGATATGTTAGGATTCCAAATTGCTGGTGTTTCTCTTATTGAGTTTGTCAGTGTGCAGTACCTTCTGGATATACATCAGATGGTGTTGGGCATATCTCAGCAAACAGAGCCAACCTTTTTGCACTATCAAATCTCAGGAGCAAAGGTCATTCTGAATTCTCTGTGATACTCACTCTCTGGTGAAACTGCAAATGCCAATAGTCTGCTTTCTGAACTGCTATAGTGTCAATATGTCATTAAAACACTGTACAAAAGCACTCAGCATTCAAAGGAAGGTTTAAATCACTGGCAAATGTAAAGGATACTTTAGAGAGAAATTTGCAAAAGAAGCCTTGGCTGTAAAGGCTGGAGCTAAATTGTGGAAAATAAAGCATGGAGGTTTAGGAATTTGAAGCATACGTTTGTTCTCCAAGCACCAGAGATATTCTAGCATTTGTGGCCTAATGTCTAATCCAAGAAAATGTATTATAATTTTATTTAGTTATCACCTGCTGTGTAGAGACCTTGTTATGAATGCAAGCATCATTGCGGGTGTTATGGGAATATATATTTTTTCCCCATTGCTTTGAAGGTAGAGGAAATAGCTCTCTTCTTAAACTGTAATGAGTCACTGTGAATTCAAACCAGATGTTTTCTGGTTTTATTCCCACTTATGAATCTCAGCTACACTTGCTGCGTAGAATGCCCTAGAAATAATGACCAGCTAGTGCTTCCTCTTTTAAGAGCAAACATTCATGGGTCAGGCTCCAAGCTAAATGTTTATATTTCTAACTGTTTTATAGTGGAGTTTGGTTAAAAGACTTGGCATGGTGCACTTCAGTTTAATTTTAAGCTTGACAGCAGTGCTGGCCTCCGTGTGCGTATGTGTGTAATTTAGTTGCTGTGCTACTGGAAGTGTATGGAAGATTAATGAATGGTAAGGCTCTGTGGCAGTTGTGAAGAGACGCAGGATAGAGCAAACCAGCTACCATCTGTTCAAAATGTCTCGTACAGCTCTTTTAAGGAAACCGTTATCAGCAGGAGATAAAGGCGTACAATGGTTTTAAATATTAATTTTTTCTTGTCAGTGGGAAATTCTGTAACTGTACTTACATTGTCAGGGTAATATATGTAGACGATATATAACTCTCCTGTTAAAGCAGTCTTTTAAAACACAGAGTGCTTCCATATAAAATCATATTCCTACACTTCCAGGTACTTTGCACCAGATTATCCAGTAATGCTATAAATAGTCTTCTTTCCAGTGTGGAATATAACGTATTTTACATACAAGAGAGAAAAGGTGGATGATGTAATATCTTTTACTGAACAAACTTCTATTGGTGAAAGACACAAGCTTTCAAACTACACAGAGCTCTTCTTCAGGTCATCTTACATTTGTTTGTTACCTGTTGCATCTACATTGCCACTCTATTTATCTAAAGGGTGGGAGGGTACATCTGAACCGTACAGCAGTGGTTCCCAACTTGTTCCGCTGCTTGTGCAGGGAAAGCCCTGGCGGGCCGGGCCGGTTTGTGTACCTGCCGCGTCCACAGGTTCGGCGGATCGCGGCTCCCAGTGTCCGCGGTTTGCTGCCCCAGGCCAAAGGTGTTTGGGTTAAATACAGACAATGCATGGCATGCATTCATGTTGGGGGAACATGATCATGGTGTTGCACTAGAAAGTTTCAATAAAGCAGACTCCAGATAAATATGGATTCACTGAGTTTAAACACTATTGGATGGTATAACAATGATGACTCAGCCTATGGGGCTTTGCAAAGGCACAAGCATTCTTAACCCCATTTCTGAGATGGGGACAGTCAAGTGTAGTGAGGCAAATATCAAGTTGGACACTCAAAAATGGACATTTGAACCTTTTCACCTAAGTGAAAATGTTCCACCCTATCATATTTAGGGACTGATCCTGGTGCCACTGACTTCAATAGTAGCAGGACTGGCCCATAACATACAAGATTTGAGGGCCCTTATTCTGCAAAGACTAGGGTGTGTCTACACTGTGGATGTGAGGTTCAATTCCTAGTGCAGGCAGACAGACTCGTGCTAGATCAGCTTGAGCTAGCATGCTAAACATAGCAGTGTAGATGTTGTGGCATGGTTGATGGCTTGGGGTAGCCACCTGAGTCCAAGCCTGCCTGAACCCCTGGGTCGAAGCATGGGCAGCTAGCCTGAGCTATCACATGTGGAGCAATGTCCGCATTTACTTCAACAGACAGAAGGACAGCTTTTTTTCTTTTCTCAAGCAAATCTCAGGGGCACAGTTCATTTTGAATTCTCATTGGGTTATCCATACTTTGGTGAAACTACAGATACCAGCAGTCAACTGCTCTAGAGTCAATATGTTCTTGAAACATTGTTGAAACTTACTGCAGCTTTAAAAGGGAGGGTTTTTTACTTTAGTGGGACTATGAACATTGCATGTTAAGCATGTGCACAAGTCTTTATAGAATCAAAGCCTAAGTCATGGTGTATATTTACATACATTTTACATCCTACCCATCACATTAAATTCTTTAACAGGCATGGGCTTCAAGATCTCACAAGATCTCACTCAGTCCACCACAGGATTCTACATTGTAAAATAAAACGTTCCATATTCTAACCAGTAACAATCTTTTTTTGTTCTTTGACATGTAGTATTCTTAGGTTTTTTTAAAATTCTTTCCACAAAGCACATTATCATGTTTAAGCAGCAAATTATATTAAAATTAGAACAGTGTGTTCAGAAAAAAATTAATCATTTATTATTCTTGATGAATGTTAAAATATTCTTCTGACATTAACTATTCTATTCATTTTTTCTTTGAGACTGATTAGAGGCAATTAAGGAGAAGCCTCTCCAGTTGCAAAAATTAGACTTTTATTGTGTTTATCTTAAACCATGTAATTGTCTTTGTAACTTAGATACACACACAAAATCTATCCCTTCTCAACAGCCTTAAAAAATCATGAAATCAAAAGAAGATTACAGCTTTAGCTGGAGATACATAGTTGAAAATATTTGTCTTTTTTTAGTATTCACAAAACATGTAGGACTGAGAACTCTGGGCAATGAATCCTTCTTTCTAGAAATCAGGCAATGCATAAGTAGTTGCAATATAAATTTTCCAACACTGAAAATTACTCCCAATCCTGGGGCCACACTGCCACTTGTTTGTTTGTTTGTTTTTCAAAAAGAAACTTGTAGGGGACATACAACTGGATTCCCATTTGTAGAGATTCTGAATCATTCCATGAGAGAGGAGGCAGCATTCCACCCTTACTCAACCATCAGAGAACAGGAAGAAGATGTATCTCCCAAACTCAACATGTATGACAAGATCTACAAAGATCTCGCAGGGCCAAGGCCATTTATGCAGAAGCCCTGTGTTTTCAAATCTTGATTCAGGAGACCATCTAAGCTCATGCTTAACTAGGAGTCGGGGGCAAGATAAAACCTTTATGTGGTGCTCCTATTACTGTTATTGATTACATCAGTGACTGGGATGTGGGCTCTCAGGCCTATTGGTCAGAGGAGGAGTCATGCCTAGTGGATTAGTAGCCAGGAATTAGAGCCCAGGGTCAGAAAGCTAGAGTCAGAGGCCAGGTGCCCAGCCAAGGGTCACAGCCAGAGTCAAGAACCAGGAGTCAGATCCCAGGGTCAGAACTGGAGTTAGAGGCCAGATGTCAGAGTCAAGGGTCAGAGCCAGAGTCTGAGGTCAGGAACTGGAGCTGAGGATCAGAACCAGGTTACCTGGAGTGAGGCAAGGCAGGAACAAAGCTGGGCAAGGCAGGAGCAGGAATGAAGCAAGGCTGGGAACAAGCAGGCACAGGAGCTATCACAGCTGTGAGTGAATGCTTTGAGCAGCCACTGAACTGCTGCTGCTGGTGGGTTTAAGAGCTGGTCTGCTGACCCCTCCAGCCAATCAGGAGGTATAGCCTAACAGGCAGCCAACTACAGGCCAGCAGCACTTGTTAGGTTCCCCAGAGACTGGCTCTGTTGCAGGCTCTGCTTCCAGATTGACTTTGCTGTAGACCCTGATTCCTGGAAATACCTCCCCCCCGCGAGGGCTCCCCTTAAGTTTCTCAGGGCCTGGTGTCTTGGAGTATTTCCAATGAAACTCTCACAATAGGTCTGAGGGATGGATGTTCTCTACCAGTTCCTAAAACCGCTCATCTGGACAGTAGCCTTGTCCACCATGTACTGGAGCCTTCCCCTAACTCACTGAGAGTAGAGGATTTAGTGCACCAAGCACTCCTACTGTCTGCAGACTCTTATGGGTGATGGTGATGGGTTGGAGTGGTTTGGGTATGGATTCTCAGAGTAGGTCTTTAAACGTGAGATGTGGAAGATGGAATGGATCTTCAAGGACTCTGGCAGCTGTGACCTTCTGAAGGCCACTGGGTTCACCTGTTCTGTAGTCTTGAGGGGGCCCCGATATAGGTAATCTAGTTTGGCAGACAGGTGGTTCGATTTAAGATTCCGGGCAGAGAGCTGCATTTTGTCCTCTGCATCCTGATTGGGGGAAATTTGATGGTTTCAGACCACAAAGGTGGTTGTAGTCTTCTTTACTGGACTGCAAGTGTTTTTTGAACTTCTGGTGCACCTGGTGAAGGTGGAAGGCTAAATCTACTTTGGCCAGTACCAGGAAAATAATGGGCAAACATGGGTGGAAGCAGGGGTGATTACAAAGAATGGGTTATGTTGGGTTGAGATGTGGATTGCATTGTTATATGTGAATTCAGCATAGCACAGCAGAGGAAGCTAATCATTATGATGGCAACTCAAAAAGCAGGGAAAATACTGCTCCAAGATTTGTTGATCCTCTCTGTTTGCTCATTAGTCTGCGGGTCGTAGGTGGATGAAATGAGGAACTTGATGCCAAGGATTCTGAGAAATTCCTGACATAATCAGGGGATGAACTGGGGATCCTGGTCCAATACAAGGACCATTGGTAATCCATGGTAGTGGAAGACATTTTCCTGGTAGGTGTTGTATCAACCAGGCAAGGTCCTAACAAGCTTCAGCAGGACTTTATTTTTACAGTGGAAAATTCTTTACCAAGCTGTAACTCTCACTCAGCCTCCTCAACTCCTCCCCCCTCCTTCCTGTTTCCTGTCCTTTCAGACTCCCAACAGCCAGTGCTCCCAGTTCTAATAATACAAGCAGCATCTAAACACCACAGTAGGGCAGAGCCGTCTCCTTTGTGGAACAGTATAGGTTGGGATGAAGAATGCTATCTTTGTTGTCAAGATTACTGAGTATCCCTGGTAGCATGGCAGTTCTATAACAAAGTCCATTGATATAATACACCAAGGCTGAGGAGGCATGGGCAGAGGCTGAAGGAGATAAGCATTTTTGATCATGGGTTTTTGTTATAGGTGCAAAGGTCATAGGGGGGAGGGATAGCTCAGTGGTTTGAGCATTGGCCTGCTTAAACCCAGGGTTGTGAGTTCAATCCTTGAGGGGGCCATTTAGGGATCTGGGGCAAAAAAAATTGGTCCTGCTAGTGAAGGCAGGAGACTGGACTTGATGACCTTTCAAGGTCCCTTCCAGTTCTATGAGATAGGTATATCTCCATATATTATATAATCCCTGGTGTAAATTTATAGTCCTGGACACCAGAAATGTTAGGACCAGGCCATGGGCAGCAGGTGTGCCCTAGTCAGCTGCTAAATTGTGATTGAAAGACAAGTAGCATGGTCAGGATGTCAGGCACCAAGTTGCAGATGGCAGGCAGATAGCAGTGTCAGAGTTGAACCAGGTCAGGATCAGGTACCAGCTTACAGACAACAATCAAATAGCAAAGTTGAGGACAAACCAGGGTCCGAAGCTGGAGTCTAGGGTGTAACACAAGCAGTTTTTGGAGCAGAAGCAGGAAAGCAGTCTTTCCTGCTTCTGCTCCAAAAACTGCTTGTTGCTCAGACCGCACCCTCACATGACTCCCTGGTTTATATACTGGTATTGATCAATCAGTGGGCTGTGAAGGGTCGCCATTCAGGTCCTGCAGGGCAGTACATCCTGCTGAGCCTAGCTTCACAGGGTCATCCTGGGGGGATGCTCAGCCTAAGCCTCTAGAGAGATGCAGAGCTGTTAGTGGCCCAGAACCCTCATGGGACCAGGTTCTAGCCCTGCAGGTTTTAGCATTATCCTCCCCTTCAGGCTCCTCTTTGGGGTGTTGTTGTTCCAGGCTTGTCTGGGTGAGCCTTGTGGAATTCCCCTCCAGGTTAGGAGTCTGGACATGGGAGGCAAGTTTCCAAGTGCACCCTTTGGGGCTATAGCCTTCCCAGTCCACCAGATAGTACTGATAGCCACACACCTGTTAGGAATTGAGGATGGCATGCACTGCATATTCCTCCTCACCTTGGATTTTTACTGGTGGTGGTGGTGGCAGTTTGGTTCAGCCAGGGAAGAAGTTCTCAGTGGAGGGCTTCAGAAGGGAAGTGTGGGTGTATTTTGAGAGGATGGGGAAGCTGTAGTTTGAAAGTAATCAGGTTAATCTGCTGACATATTGGGAAGGGTACTAGGAGCTGGTGGTCCAATTTCTGCAAAGGTTGACTGGTCTGGAGATGTTTGGCTTTGAGCCACACCTTCTGGCCTACCATGACCACCAGAGTTTCTTGTCACTGATGGTCCACTTGCCTCTTGTAGGTCTCCTTCACCTCTTCTAGGTGGTTTATGAGCTCTTCCCAAATAAGATGGATCTGTTGGAGCCAGTTGTTGGTGGGATTCAGGGAAGCTGTTGGTAATGCCAGGTGAAAATGGGGGTGGAACCCATAACTGGAGTAGAAGGTTAGTATTGAAAAAAACTCTGTATTTGGCAGGAGCATGGACCAATTATCTTGGTGATAATTTATGCAGCACCTCAAGTACTGCTCCAGTACTTGGTTCACCTGTTCAGTTTGTCCATCTGTTTGGGGGAGATTGGTGGTGGAGGTGGCTAGACGGACATCCAGTAGACTGAATGCACAATACCAGAAGCAAGAGGCAAACTGTGAACTTCAGTCAGAAACTATGTGGTCTGGGAGTCTGTGGATCTGGAGCACATTGAGCAGCAGGAGTTGGGTGGTAGTCTCAGCAGAAGGCAGGTGGTTGTAGGGGATGAAGTGTGCCATTTTGGTCAGGCAGTCTACAACCATTAACACTATGGTGTGGCCTTCAGATGGTGGGAGTTCTAGAATAAAGTCTAGTCTGATGGCAGACCATGGCCTAGCTGGAGTATGCAGGAGTATTAAGGTGTGAAGGGGTCTGGTTTTGTGTGTATTCGTATTTGGAAAGCACTCACAGGAGTCCATGTGTGCTTGGACCTCAACCCACATGTAGGGCCTCCAGAAAAAAGTGGCCAACCATGTGGGAGGTATTCAAGTGGCCAAAGAGACCTGCCAATGAAGAATCATGGCACAGCCCTAGCACTTTCAGTCGGGGGTCCCTTAGGGACACATGCATGTGCTCTTCAAAGTACATTATCCCATTCCACACCTAACGGTTCATATTAACCCCCAACGACATGGACTGTGTCTCTTGGGCAAGTGGGTCTTCTTTCAAGGCGGACTGGATGAGGGAGAGCAGGTCTTGCTGAATTCTGGCATTGGCAAAATTACCAGACTTGAGGAAGAAGGAGGGCTCAGAAATCAGTTATTTGCTTTCCCAGTAGTATTCCCCCTTCTATGTTAGAGCAACAGCTTTCCCATTTCATTATCCGGAGCAGTAGGTAATCATAAATTTGAACTGAGAAAAGAACAAGGTCCATCTTAACTGCCTCTGGTTCAACATTCAGGCCTTGCACAGGTACTCATGGTTCTTTTGGTCAATGAAAACCTCTACTGGGTACTGAGCTCCCTCAAGTTGGTGACACAAAGCCCAGGAAGCGTCAGAGGTCTTGGATTATTGTAGAGTTGTGGATGGCTTCCAGCTTCTGGGGGGTCCATCTGAATTCCCTCCAGGGAGAAGATGTAGACTAAAAATTCAATTGTGGCATGGTCAAAGGTGTAGTTTTCCAATTTGGCACACAAAACATGCTTCCTTAGTCTCCCCAGGACAAACTGGGTGAATCAGAATGGGTGCGGAGATGAATGCCCTCTTCAGTCAATTAAATGGCTGAGTGTCTGTGGACCAGGTTAATTGGACCCCCTTTTGCAAGAGCCAACATTATGGGGTACAAACAGGCTAGAGCAGGGATCAGCAACCTTTGGCACGTGGCCTGCCAGGGTAAGCACCCTGGCGGGCCGGGCCAGTTTGTTTAAATGCAGCGTCCGCAGGTTCGGCTGATCGTGGCTCCCACTGGCCCCGGTTCACCGCTCCAGGCCAAGGGGGGTTGTGAGAAGCCGCGGCCAGCACATCCCTTGGCCCACGCCACTTCCTGTAACCCCCATTGGCCTGGAGCGGCAAACTGTGGCCAGTGGGAGCCGCGATTGGCCAAACCTGCGGATGCGGCAGGGAAACAAACCAGCCCGGCCCACCAGGGTGCTTACCCTGATGGGCCGCATGCCAAAGGTTGCCGATCCCTGGGCTAGAGAATCTTTTAAAAAACTGCCTGTAGAAATTGGCAAATCCCAAGAATTGCTGCACCCCCCTAGATCTTTAGGTCTCACCCAGTTGGATATCACCACCACCTTATACGGGTCCATGGTAAGTCCCTCAGGCAAGATGATATAGCCCCAAAATTCCATTGTGTCCTTATTGAACTTGAATTTCTCAAGCCTTGCATAGAGGTGGTTCTGGCGAAATCTATCCAAGACAATGAGCACATGATGATTGTGGAAGTACTGACTTTTGGAGAAAAAGAGGATGTCATCTACATAAGTGATAACAAATTGGTCCAGCGTGCCCTAACAATGGTGTTTATGAAATGCTGGGAGGTTGCTGGTGTGTTGCACAACCCAAATACACTCAACTGGGCATTCCTGTTACGGAAGATGGTCTTCCATTTATCTTTTCCCCAGATTTTCACTAGGTTATAAGCTCTATAGAGATCTATCTTTGTGAAGATCTTGGCAGAGCAGAGTCTTTCAAACAGCTCAGTAGTAAGTGGTAAGGGGCACCAATTTCAGATTGTAATCTCATTCAGAAGTTGGTAGTTCACACAATGGCAGTCTTTCTTCACCACAAAGAATATCAGGGTCCCCTCTGGGGACGTGGAAGTGTCAATGAACCCCTTCTGCAGGTTTTTCTTGAGATACCTCTAGTGTGTCTGTCGTTTAGGTTTGAAGAGCGAGTAAATGTTCCTGAAGGGGAACTCTAACCCTGGTTGAAGGTCAAGGGGGCAGTCATAGCTTTGATGAGGCAGTAGAAGGTCGGCTTTCTTTTTTGTCAAACGTTGGTATAATTAAGATATTTAACAGGAATCCCTGGAAGCATTGGGAAGATTGTGGGGGTTGCTTGGGTTGCATCTGGAACCTCTCCTTACATCTCTGAATTCTTTATAGCACTAAATAAACTGCAAAGGGGTTGCTGGTCCTGGGTTGGCTCTTGGGAAACAAGCTTATTGACAAGATGGGGAGTCAAAATGTACCGTGCCTGACCACCAATGGATAAGCACATAGGCACCGACTTCCTCGCTTTCCCCTGGGTGCTTGACCCCCGCTCTTCCCCCAGCCCCGCCCCCACTCCACCCCTTCCATGTGGCCCTGCCCCTACCCCCTCCTACTCCTGCCCCACCCCCATTCCAACCCCTTCCCCAAAGTTCCCATCCCAACTCTGCCCCCCCCTGCTCCTATTCCAACCCTTTCCTCAAATTCCCGTTCCTCCCCCTCCCTCCCAGCACACCACCAAACAGCTGTTTGGCAGCAGCCAGGGGGAAGTGCTGGGAGGTAGGAGGAGGAGTGGGGACGCAGCGCGCTTTGGGGGGGGAGGAAGAGAAGGAGGAGGAGGAGGTGGGGCCGGGGGTGAGGAGAGCTTGGATGCCAGTGTGTGCAGAGCATCCACTAATTTTTCCCCATGGGTGCTGCAACCCCAAGGACCCATGGAGTCGGCGCCTATGGATGAGCGGGTCACGGACAACTGATGAACGCGATGCACAAATTAGCCCAAACTGGAAGATTTCTCAGTGGCATCGAAGGCTAGTTATCTGTAAGTTATCATCTTGTGGGTGACTGACGATGAAAGGTGTGACACATCTAAGGTCTCCACTATGGGAGTCCTTATGCTGGATGGGAATCTTATCTGCTCATGTGAAGGCATCAGAGAGTGTTGGAGCCATACAGGGAGTTGGAGATCTGTTGGATGCTGACTGGACATCATCACAGTACCAGTTGTCAAGTGTTGGTGTGGACTGCTGGGGATAAGGGAAGGGTGACAATCTAGTCCATGTGCAAGCATTTTTTGTTTAAAGAATGCATTTTCTATGCCTGGTAGGTATTTAGCAGGTTTCCACTGTACATGGACTCTTAGGAAATGGTTTTTGGCTTTTGGTGTAAAATCAACCAACCAGTATCACAAATGTGATTGATTTCAATGAACTAGTATACTTTTCATCCAATGTTGATATTAATGTGGATACAGGTGAATGGGCAGCATTAATGACTCTCTTTGGTTGCCTGTTAGAAAAGAGGTGTTACCAGTGGAGGAGTACTACACTTTGCTTTTGCCAAGTTATAATCCTCTCAGCCTAGGCAATTAGGACAGTTGGCAAAACGTAGAAATGTTGCTTATGTGAATGTATTGTCAGTTGTTCTGTTGACAATTAGAGGTTGTTGCATGTTTAATTTATTTAGTTACCTACTGAATTTAAGCTCTTCTACTGTATTTGCTGGTACTGAAATTGAACTCCGAGAATTTGGTGCTAAGAATGGAATGATGAGAATTCATGCAAGACTGACTTCAGGAAAATAAATATTTTTAATTTGAAGTTATGATGTACCCTTACAAGTGGGATAATTCCATTTTGTAATCTGTTTTAACACAATATATGAAATATTTCTAATTAATGAGATGAGTTCCATTTAGTCCAAGTACTGTTACAGAGGCAGCATCGTTCAGTGCTTAAAAAATGAAACTGTGACCTGAGAACTATTAAATTCTAGTCTTGGCTCTGTCATTTCTTCATGTTAAGGCATTGGCCAAGTTGCTTATCCTCTCTCTTTCTCAATTTATCCTTCTGCATAATGGGACTATTGCAGCACACATGAATGTAGCAAGGCTCAATTAAATAATTTTCTGATAAAACAATGTATCTTTTTGATAAATGTACTTCTCATTTATACCTTTAAAATGTATGGTGCTATATATGAGCTAGTCAGCATGTTTAATTAGAAGTACTGCAAACTGCTTTCTAAGTGGAATATCTGCCATATATTCCATACCAGCTTTGAGTTCGACTGAATTTTTTTTTAAATACAAGGGTCTCATTGTATTCATGTTCTGTGCAACGAGGGGGCTTTCTATTCACAAACTTCCATTGCCTCTCATGGAAGAGTTGTCAACTGTCTCTGGGGCACTGATTCCTCCCCTTGCTGGTGTGTTGTGGAGTGCTTTCCATGGGGCATTAAATCTATCTGAGGGAAGGTTGGGGGAAGAGGAGGAGGACAGGAGGATGTTCCTCATCACATCTATATTGTGACACCCTTTTGCATTAAGGAACTCATCTCCCCTTGTAGGGAGCTGTTTATGTAGGATTCCTTGGCAGAAAGGCTTCATTGGAGTGGTACTGCCCAGTAACGAGGTGGAGAGTAGGTTTCCCTCAATCCAGACTGGGGACAAATGGTTTCCAAATGGAGAGCCTTATTCCTCCAGCAGATCCACATGGTTTGATGGCAGGGTGCTTTGTTCTTCAATAAACAGGAAAAAATCACATGAAACTCCTTAAGGGGGAACTTCAGTGTAACTTCTTTCCTGAAGCTGTGGTCTCCTGAAGCAGTATCCTCAGAAAGACCATTACAGTATGATGTATCAATAGATGATCAGAAAATAGATGCATCATTTCCTTGGGGGAAAATATTATGCTGTTTCCATTATTAAGACCTTTCGGTTAGTTGCTTATAACTTTGTCAAATTTTAACCATTCAGGCTGAAATTTTCCATGCTGAGTGCCTGCCTCAGGATGACCTTTTTTGGGGAAAGCTTTAGCAAAAATGATTCAGCTGTTTCTAACAATAAAGGAAAAATACATTGTTACGCCAATGTTAAAAATAATCTTGCAACCATTTCACTGAAAATCTCTAGTGCCTCCATGGTTTGGAGAATGGACTTGAAATTTGACATTGTGGGGAAAAGGGGAATCACCTTGGTGTAAGAGATGCACTCTTTACTGTTCTTGGGGGGCGGGGTATGCCCAAATTTGGCTATAGTCTTTAAAATATCTCATAGACTCATAGACTTTAAGGTCAGAAGGGACCATTATGATCTTCTAGTTGGACCTCCTGCACAACGCAGGCCACAGAATCTCACACACCTACTCCTGTAACCAACCCTTGACCTAAGTCTGAGCTATTGAAGTCCTCAACTTGTGGTTTAAAGACTTCAAGGTACAGAGAATCCTCCAGCAAGTGACCTGTGACCCACGCTGCAGAGGAAGGCATGACACCCCCAGGGCCTCTGCCAATCTGCCCTGGAGAAAAATTCCTTCCCGACCCCAAATATGGCAATCAGCTAAACCCTGAGCATGTGGACAAGACTCACCAGCCAGACACCCAGGAAAGAATTATCTGTAGTAACTCAGATCCCACCCTATTTAGTGTCCCATCACAGGCGATTGGGCATATTTACCGCTAATAGTCAAAGATCAATTAATTGCCAAAATTAGGCTATCCCATCATACCATCCCTTCCATAAACTTATCAACCTTAGTCTTGAAGCCAGATATGTCTTTTGCCTCCACTGTTCCCCTTGGAAGGCTATTCCAGAACTTCACTCCTCTGATGGTTAGAAACCTTCATCTAATTTCAAGTCTAAACTTCCTGATGGCCAGTTTATATCCATTTGTTCTTGTGTCCACATTGGTACTGACCTTAAATAATTCCTCTCCCTCCCTGGTATTTATCCCTCTGATATATTTATAGAGAGCAATCATATCTCCCTTCAGCCTTCTTTTGGTTAGGCTAAACAAGCCAAGCTCTTTGAGTCTCCTTTCATAAGACAGGTTTTCCATTCCTCGGATCATCCTAGTAGCCCTTATCTATACCTGTTCCAGTTTGAATTCATCCTTCTTAGACATGGGAGACCAGAACTGCACACAATATTCCAGATGAGGTCTCACCTGTGCCTTGTATAACAGTACTAACACCTCCTTATCTCTACTGGAAATACCATGTCTGATGCATCCCAAGACCGCATTAGCTTTTTTCACAGCCATATCACTTTGGCGGCTCATAGTCATCCTGTGATCAACCCATACTCCAAGGTCCTTCTCCTCCTCTGTTACTTCCAAGTGATGCGTCCCCAGTTTATAACAAAAATTCTTGTTATTAATCCCTAAATGCATGACCTTGCACTTTTCACTATTACATTTCATCCTATTACTATTACTCCAGTTTACAAGGTCAGCCAGATCTTTCTGTAGAACAGGGGTCGGCAACCTCTGGCACGCGGCTCACCAGGGTAAGCAACCTGGCGGGCTGGGCCGAGCCAGTTTGTTTACCTGCTGCGTCAGCAGGTTCGGCCGATCGCGGCTCCCACTGGCCGCAGTTCGCCGTCCCAGGCCAATGGGGACAGCGGGAAGCCAGCACATCCCTCACCCGCGCCGCTTCCCACCACCCCAATTGGCCTGGTAATTGACGCGGCAAGTAAACAAACTGGCCCGGCCCACCAGGGTGCTTAACCTGGCGAGCTGTGTGCCAGAGGTTGCCGAACCCTGCTGTAGAATATCTCGGTCCCTCTCTGTATTGGCAATACCTTCCAGTTTCGTGTCATCCGCAAACTTTATTAGCACATTCCCACTTTTTGTGCCAAGGTCAGTAATAAAAAGATTAAATAAGATTGGTCCCAAAACTGATCTCTGAGGAACTCCACTAGTAACCTCCTTCCAGCCTGACAGTTCACCTTTCAGTATGACCCGTTGTAGTCTCCCCTTTAACCAGTTCCTTATCCACCTTTCAATTTTCATATTGATCCCCATCTTTTCCAATTTAGCTAATAATTCCCCATGTGGAACTGTATCAAATGCCTTTCTGAAATCGGGGTAAATTAGATCCACTGCATTTCCTTTGTCTACAAAATCTGTTACCTTCTCAAAGAAGGAGATCAGGTTGGTTTGGCACGATCTACCTTTTGTAAAACCATGTTGTATTTTTTCCCAATTACCATTGACCTCGGTGTCCTTAACTACTTTCTCCTTCAACATTTTTTCCAAGACCTTGCATACTACAGATGTCAATCTAACAGGCCTGTAGTTACCCGGATCACCTTTTTTCCTTTCTTAAAAATAGGAACTATGTTAGCAATTCTCCATTCATACGGTACAAACCCCTGAGTTTACAGATTCATTAAAAATTATTGCTAATGGGCTTGCAATTTCATGTGCCAGTTCCTTTAATATTCTTGGATGAAGATTATCTGGGCCCCCCAATTTAGTCCCATTAAGCTGTTCGAGTTTGGCTTGTATACTAATGGTGTACAAGGGAGGAGGGATAGCTCAGTAGTTTGAGCATTGGCCTGCTAAACCCAGAGTTGTGAGCCCTATTCTTGAGGGGGCCACTTAGGGATCTGGGGCAAAATCAATACTGAGCACTCACAGCTGCAATATAAGTCAGCAGGAGCATGATCTGAATATATCAGGTCCTAGAATCTCTAATAGGGTGCCCAAAATTAGTGGATACTTTTAACCTTAAGCTGTCTGTACCTCAGCTCCCCATCTGTAAAATGTGGATAATAATACTGCTTCATCTCAAATGGGTATTGCAAAAGTAATTCTGGCATTTCCTAACTTCTGAGTGCTTGACTTTGCAAAGTAGTTTTTGTGTGTAATATACATAATATAGTTGAGATAGCTTTTGTTATTGCACAAGGATCAAGTCAAACTTCTGCTGCTTGATCTCTCTCTCCTAGAGATTTGTTTGTAATTTCAAATTGCCTACAGTTCATCGTAAACTCAAAGTATAAAAAAAAATGGAGAGAAAACTTTGCTTAGACTTGGAGTTTTGCTCTGTGTATATATCTTCCCAGAGAATAGTTTCTGGATTTTAAAGCTGCCTTGAGCTGCTGTAAGCTCCCACTTATTATAACATTAAAAATATTTTTTTTTCCTGAGCTTAGAGGTAATGCTTCAGTTGTTCTTTCTTTCACAGATTTGTTTCTGCATTTTGGGTTAACATTTTTTTAATCACCTGAAGGAATAACCTTGTTCTGACATTATACCTGTTCCATTTTTTTTGATCTATTCATTTGTATGCCTCAGCCTTGTCTTTGTCTGGCATTGCATACTGCAATGCACGACTAACACTGTCAGAAAAAAAAATACATTATTAGAGGTTACAGCGTCTTCATACTTTGAAAGGTATAGGAAAATTAAGAGGCTACATATGCAATGTAGCAGCAATAATTGTCCTACTGAATATGATAATATTTTTGATTGTTACATGGTAGACAGGTACTTGAACAAACATGACCTATTCATACCAAAAAGCTCCCAAATCTACTATTACACTAGAGGTTTTCAAACTCCCCCTGCTGAGTTTCTAGTGCTAGCTATCACAGCGTGTGGTCCCCACTACTGTAAACACAAATTCCTTTCTCATTGTGACTTTATAACTTCAGCACTGATTATAATGATTCTCTGTCAGCTCAAAGATATCATCATGCATCTGGAAGGACTTCCAATGGCACCAGGGGGAAAAAAATCTTGGATAGCTAAACAAAATAAAAGGTGGACCAGTGTCAACAAAAACTCAGTCACCTTTTCCTGCTGTATCTCATTGAAACTAGCATATATTTAAAAATTCCTTCCCTTTTCTCTCTTCCTTTCTCCTTTTTAATTAAACTGAATAATTGAACAAGGGGAATAGGGTCCTCACTATTCCCCTTTGCATCATGGACTCATATAAATTAGGGATGAAAAAAATACTTATTAGGTCATCCAGTCCATCTATCATAACAATCCAACCATTATCCATCCTCCTGCCAATACAGGTTTGTTTTTTTACAGTACATTTGAAGTGTTTTGATACGTCTTGCTTTAAATGTCCAAAGCAATGCAGAGCCCATCTCTTCTCTTGGGACACTTATCCACAGCTTCTATATGTGTCATGTGACAATGGTGAAGCACACAGAGAGTCACTTTCCTCTTATAGTGAACAAGGAACTTTACTGTAATAAGGAAAATAGCAATGCCACTCAACTACTTTGCCTGTCTGTCTCTCCTTCACCAGTTACACCAGTCCAGTTTCTGTGATTCAGCAACTGTGAATATGCTGTAACCTGTCATCTCTTCTCTAAAAGCTCCCTGGTGCGAAGGGCAGCATACCCACTGCTACACCACTTCTGGGATTGCAGCATACTTCCCTCAACCCTGTGCAATAATTCCATGCACCTTTGTGCTGTATGCCAGCTACTGGCTCAGGGAAGGAGAAGTTCCTATGCTTCCCTGAGTTAAGGGATTCCACTTTACAGGGTCATCCTTATTTTTAGCACTAGTGTTAATATGCTTGGTGCTATAACAAATGAAGGACAATCTCTGCCTTAATAATATTAAAATCTATTGACTAAAATATAAGAGATTACCTGAAGCCAAAGATGATGTCTGTGACTGTAGTATTTTGGCATGGAAAGTTTTAACTATTTCATTGTTCACATTTTCATATGGGACTAATTTTGTCCATGCACTAGCTTATCAGCTCTATAATCATTACCAACCAGGGGGCAACATGGGAATAGCAAATGCAGAAGCTAAATAAATAGTTATACGGTACTAGTAACAGTTAAGCTCTAGTCACATTAATTACAACAAAGGGAGGGAAAAATGAACAGTTTATCCACTATTTACTGGAAATAAAACAAGAGCTCAATATGGCCATTAATTGCGTAAATAGCAATAAATACTTTGGCTGCCCTCCAAGAAGTGTACCAACTGAAGGGATTTTTTGTACCGCTGGTTTCATCACACAGATCATAGTCATAGGCAAAACAGGCAGTGGACTGATGTTCAATAAACTACATTTAATGTTACTCAGTTATGATCATAGCATTCAGATAAAATACTGATAGGAATGTCAGCCACTATTACAGTCTCAGATTTATGTAAAATAAGTCAAATGCTATTTGCTATCACTTGTGTACAAGGTTCATTTTGTTGTTTATGCAATAGGTTGATATTGATCCTCCACGGTAAGTGGTTATAACAGGGGCCCAGTGGCTAGTACATCTAACATCTCCAGTGCCAGCAGCAAGCATGTTATGCCAAGTACCAGTGGCAGTGTGCCAAGTAATCAAACAAACAGTGCATCTCTCCAGTGCTAGCTTGGTTTGTAGAATCTTTCTTTCAATCACTGAAATGTTCCATGAATATTTGTTTTCTCAAACATTACACAGCGTGCAGCAAAAACAGAGGCAGGTAAAAGTCTTTTTGGAGGGTTCTTTACAATGAGTAAAGATACATCCAATAAAGTTATCACTCTAGTGTAATTAAATGTTGTTATGTATGATCAGTGCTGTGTCATTTAGCAAACCGTTAGTCAGTGGGTGCAGCAGCTGGTGTATACGATTTCCTATACCACCTGGAAAAATATCCCATACCATATAATCAACCACCTGGCCAAGAAAGTAGGGTAGCAAAACACTATTTATTATGTAGTAGCATCCACATTTGTATAAACTTGTAAGTACATGACCATTCTTAGGCAGAACGAACATGTGTACAGGATAAGGTTTGTTACAGTTTTTCTGTTCAATAAAGCATATAGTGCCTGCTGTTCAAAGTAGTATTGAACAGATTTGCTTTATTTCTAATGAAGGTGTTTGGGCAATTTCCTGGCACAAATGAAGTAAAACTATGTATTTAAAATGTTCATTTAAAAAAAAAAAAGAAAGAATAAAAAAGACATCCCCCAACCACCAACATTTTTCTATAATGGTCTGAAAACTAAAAAAGCATACACACTGAAGCTCGGTGATAAATTGGTATCATTAGTACTGTAGGGATTACTCATTCATTTAGAAAGATCCTGTCCAGTGACAACATTTCAAACAACTATCTTAACCTCTGATTAACAAGCTACCCCTAAGTATGTGCAATAGGCAATTATTATCACCCCTCAACCCTCACAAACAGTCACCTTCCCACCACACTGCCTATCATCATGGGTGGTCTCTCTCTTTGTTTAGCTATAATACAATAGTAATTTTGGCTTATAAACTAAACTTTACTATAACAGATTGTTAGGCCTATTTCCTTATCTCATGAAAATTGGTGTAGTTCCATTGACTTCAGTGGAGATACACCAGTTTACTCAGTTGAGAATCTGGTCCTCTGTCATCAGTGTCATAACAACCACACCTTTTTACCACTTCAGCTTCACTCCTCTTGCTGTGGGCATCTACTTCTTAAAATTCCAGTATCTGAGTGTGGAAGATTGCAGGAGGAGATCCTAAAAATGGGGCCTGGTCCAGTTGTCCTCACTCATGTGATTTCCATTGGACTGAGTGACACTACTCAACACTTTTTCTATAGTGCATATCTTCATAGAATGTCTAAAATTACTTGTGCAATAAATGCTTATTACTCACATAAATAAGGATTGCAGGTTCTACTCCATTAATTGGACTGACTGATTTGTCAAGGCAGAGAATGAAGCTTCTAAAATCCAGAGACTAAAATTTTAACTTTCTTTATTTTTACACCAGAACCTGGGCCACACCTACAATAGTATAAAACTAAAGTTAAAGGCTTACAAGTCTTGTAGGAGAAAAATATTGTTTTCAAGCAATGACTTTAGGTTCTGCATGGCTGAGGTGAATATTGGTTATGAATTACCTGGATTGGTTGATTGCTAGGTCATCTCAATGATTATGAAATCTTGCCCCTTCTTCATTGTCCATGGTCTACTCAGTATATTAATTTTTAAAATATTTTTTGAATTCTGGAAGAAATCAAACTGTCCTTTCCTCATGCCACTCATCTGCTCCTCCATTTCCATCTCCTAATTACCCACAACCGAACAAGGAAAGCAACTTTTACAAAAGGAGACGTAATATAAATTAAATGATGTTAGCTGATGTTAGTTACTTGTTTGCAAATATTTGCAAGTATTCCTTGATTATTGTTTTGCCTTTTGATACCTATATAGGTGTCTTCCCTCCTGAAATTATATTTCTTGTGTATCTGCATGTATTGTTGATCATGTGAATTTTACTCAATCAGTAAAATAAAAACAAAAAGTAACCTTGTATGACATTTACTTGTTGGCTTTCTGTCCCTTTGATTGCTGCGATGAATAACTTTGTTTTTTCACTTACCAAAACTGTTTTTCTAGTATGATAGCTAAAAACAATTTTACTAGAATGACTAAATGACTTAGGGAATTGGTAATTGGATACTGAGTCTTTCACCTCTAGGTCACTGATTCATATTTGACCAAGTAATTATTAACTGAAATTTGTTACCATCTGTTGGCTGTTTGAGGTCCTACATGAGATGAGCTGATAACATCAGTCATATTCCTGGTGGGCAAATGAACAGTTTGTTTCATCTGAAAAGGCAAGGATTCCATGGCTATGGTGCCTAATATCTTTCAATCTGCCAAGATCAGAATGATGGACATGATGAGAGATAAGGACCCTAAATGAAGCAAACAAGGGAAATAGATGTGTAGAAAGTATATACTGATGTGGGGAACAGGTGTTTTTATTTATGCTTTTGAAGGTAAACTGCAATAACACCTGTTTAATGACCCTGCATTTCTAGTGTAATAATGTACCATAATAAAAAGAACACCACATTTGTGTGGGGGCACACTAAAATATATGGGTCATTGAATGGAGACTCAACTGTCTCCATAGCCTTAAAAGTGGCAGCCAATATTTTCAAAAGTGGCTAGTGTTTTGGGTTCCTCGATTTTGGGGTGACCAGTCTGAGACTTCTTAAAGGGGACGGATTTTCAGGAAGTTCCTTGGGCACTGAAAAATTCCAACACTCAGAAACACTAGTCACTTTTGAAAATCTTGGCACGTCCCACCTGCTCAGCAAAGAGAAACATTGACGGGGAAGTTCATGTTAATACTGCCCTTGCTGTATTTGTTTTGTGGATACAAAGAAACTGTTAGTCTTCAGGGTTGACAGTTCAGTTACCTTACCCAAGTACAAAATGTCTCTTTAGAAACAAAAATAATACAAATAAATGATGAATTGCATTAAGACATTAATTAGTCTGTTTTAAAATTATGTTAATGAAAGTACAAAGATAATATAAATCTAGAAGTCTCCAGAAATCCTAGTCTTTGAGGTGCAGCACTAGGGTTGGTAGTCACATACTAATGCTCCACAACCCCCATAACAGTACCATATGAGCAGTCCACAAATGTGCATTAAATTTATCCCTTTCATCTGATAAGTGTTTTGTTTTTATGGCAGAGAGGAATTAATTTTGAACCAAGTACCCTGGGATTAAAAAATTGCCATGCAATGCTATACGATTTGAGCTGGAGAAGAGGAGCCAGGAAAAATCTGTCAGTATTTGTATCACCAATATTATCTTTCAGGCCTTATGCCACCAGCTGGCATGTCTCTCTTCATTCTAACTGAGATATAAGTACACTTATAAGTAGTGCTATTTCAGCCCACTAGAAGTATAAGAGGTCCCACTACAGCAGTATAACAGTCACAGGACCAGTGATGCAGCACTTTAGGCGTGCTTTGCCAGCCTAATCATATTATAAACATATTCATAGTAGTCCCATGGAAGTCCAGCACTGCTTTTGCAGGATAGTACTTATGCAGTATAAATGAAGTTATCTTTGTTGTGAAGGAGAATCAATTTACCATTTTCTTTGGCACATGGGATTCTGTCACAACAAGTTTTCCATTATGTTTTTCCATATACACAGACCAGCCATATTCTCTGTCAGATTGACCTTTATTTGATAGTAATAGAACAACAAAACAAGTGAGAACAAAAGGCAGGTCTCCCTGAGAGAGCACACAGTGTGCATGTCTCTGTCCTAGACTCCATCTGGATGAACACTAAATGGTAGCTGCCTATCTAATAGGCAGGGGGCCTTCTCTTCATTCAAAGGCATAGTACACAGAAAGCAAGACATAACAGATACCAGTTACAAACACCACACTCTTCCTGTGGCCATGTGCATTACTCACCTGACTCAGGATAGAGACATACACAGACTTTTGAGCCCAATCTCTTTCCTGAAGAAACTTTCTTTAACTTGGGCAGCATGGTGTGATGGATGACATATAAAGCCTGAAATCCCTACAGTCCTAGTTGTCAACATACCCCTTTATCCTTCCAAGAAAAATAAAAGGTGTTTCCAGGCAATTTGTCTCTTGGGGCCAAATTTTCAAAGGTATTTAGATGCTTGAAAATGCAGATAGTTACCTAGTGGGATTTTCAAAAGCACCAAAGCAGGTTTTGTGCCTAACTCCCATTGATATCTGGAAATGTTTAGGAACTTTTGAAACTCCCACTAGGTGCCTATCTTTACATGGCTAAATACCTTTGAAAATCTGTCCCTTGGTTTCTCAGACAAGGCCTGAGAAACCCAAGTCCTCTTAGCTCTGCATAAATTCTAAAGGTCTCAAGGCAGCTTTTGTAAAAGTAGTAGTTCTCCCCAGTGTCCCATATCCCAAATCTCTCCTCTCCTACACTGATGTGGAGCATGCTATCCATTGGCTGATACCCTTCATGTCTGAAGTAGCTGCATTTCAGGGGTGCTGCATGTAGTTTGTAAAACACGTTGGGATCCTTAAATACTGTAGAGATGCAGAATAATATTACAAAGAATAAATATAATGTGTAGTCAGCCTAGGCAAAAATAAATAGCCAATATAAATGTATTATTATCATAGCTTTTTCTCTATTGTATCTTAAAGGGGCCTGACTTCAGAGGAGGAATGCTAAGCGCTTACTAACAGCCAGGCCCCTTTAAGGTATCTCCCGTAAGGCACTCAAACATGCAGGCACCCCAAGTGCCTACTCATTTTTGAAAATTTTGGCCACTGGTGTGAAACCAGTGTAATGGAGCGGAGAATCAGGCCCAATAATTTTTTTCTTACTTAATTCTGGCACAACTTTATTATAAGCTTCTGAATTCTCTGAAAGAATGTATTTAATCTTTGCATCACTCTGCTAGGGCAGGCAACAGACATGCATTTCAACCTGACCTTTATTCCTATGACAAAACCTGGGTCACTGCTTTTTTTTAACACCTCTTCCAGCATAAAAACCTCTGAAATTTTCAAATCGAGTAATCATAGTGGGAAAATGGACACTTTTTCACATGAAAGTAATTGCAGATTTCACAGTACCTCCTGCATTTGAGGTATAAACATCAACACTATTTTTAAAATAATCATGAAATGAGTGCTTTTATAGTGTCTCTATATTACTTTTTTCTAGAAGTAGGAGTTCTTCTTAGAATGCTGAATCTCTAAGGATGGAATATGCATTGTTGTTGTAGCCAAGTCAGTCCCAGGATACTAGATATATTAAAACATATTATCTCACCACCTTGTCTCTCTAAGGATGGGAGAAGAGGGCAGGAGGTGGACTGATTTAGTTTTATGAATGCTTTTCCTGTGACTTCTATTATAGGCATATACAGTAAAATGTTTTTGGATTACTTTGTCGCTGTTGCCACTTAAATTATTCTTTTAAATATGCAATAATGTGATGTTAGTTTAGTACAGGGGTTGGCAACCTCTGGCACGTGGCTCGCCAAGGTAAGCACCCTTGCGGGCCGGGCCAGTTTGTTTACCTGCCGCCTCCGCAGATTCAGCCGATCGTGGCTCCCACTGGCCGCGGTTCGCCGCTCCAAGCCAATGGGGGGGGCGGGAATGGCGTGGGCCGAGGGATGTGCTGGCCGCGGCTTCCCACCGCCCCCATTGGCCTGGAGCGGTGAACTGAGGCCAGTGGGAGCCACGATTGGCCTAACCCATGGACGCGGCAGGTAAACAAACTAGCCTGGCCCACCAGGGTGCTTACCCTGGCGAGCCGTGTACCAGAGGTTGCCGACCCCTGGTCTAGTATGATACCTGGTAGCACTTCATAATATATTAGTGGGACTATCACATTCAGACTAGATGAAGGTTGAAAGAATGTTAGAATTTACAAGTGGAAAGGCCTCTTTAAGGGCAGATTTTCTATCTATGTTCTAGCAGGGGTTCTTCATACTGATTGGATTTTATCAAGACACCAGAAACCCTTATCTCCCAGTACTTTCTTAACTGTGTCTCACTGGCCAAGAGTCAGCCTCACTTCTGTGACTCAGAAGCAGGAGAGATAAGGCTTACTTTTTCAGGTCATCAGTGAACAAAGGGAACAGTAAAGAGAGGCAAATAACCTAGGACCATTAGATTTGGGGCCTGCTTCTCAACTGCCTTGGTACAGTGTAGTCATTATGTATGCAGTAAAGTGCTGTCACTTTGAGTTGGTAACATTTTTACCTACGTTACACAGGGGCAAATGACTACATAAGGCACAATGCAATTGAGATTTGGGTGCTGTGGTGCTAATATGTGAGCTGTAGCATGATTGAATTTAGTCATTTATGGTTCATTTCTGTACCCATTCTTTGGATAATACATTAATTCATTGTTGTATTTTGCTGCAGCTTCTGTGCTAAATGGAGGCATTTCTTTGAAGCACCAATATTCCATGGGAAAGTTATGATTCAAAGTCCTGTACTTGGTACATAGAGCATTGTCTGTATCAGAGATGTTCGCTGTCAAATGGTTAAATGTATTACTTTCTATCTGTATCTGTGGAACTGCCTATCATAATGTTTAAAAATCACAACGCATTCCTCTGAAATAGTAAGGGCATAACCCCCGTGTCCTGAGTAACCATTCTCTCTCTCATTAAAATAATTATTACATCCAATGCTGCATGTGAACTATTGGGTATTAGGGCTGTGCATTTGTCTACAAAGTATTGTGCCATTGGAATGTATTGTAGTTCATTTCTGTTGGAAGTGCTTTTTATTATCTTGAGACTGAAGAGGAGCAGGGAAGGAGGGAATTCTGCCTTCCCCATCTTCTAAAAAAAGCATTTTCTAAACATAAAAGCTTTTACATGCATTTTGCATCCAAGGGAACAAATTTATTTTTCTGCTTCTTTAGCAGTCTACGTATGTGGTGATGGTGTATTTAAAAATAGGTCAGAAACCATCTGCAGCATTAACAAAACCAGAGCCGCCTCACAGTATGCCATGTAGAATATTTTTTTCCTTTGGAAAACACCAGATATGGTTGCATTTGCTTACATATCTCAACTATCAGCAATTCTCTCTGTACTTAGTGCATGGCTTTCCATGACTTTCAGGTAAATGGACAAGCTTCAGGTTGTTTTAACACCTAATCACTGGGCAGAAGCTAGCACAATGAGGCTCTTTTTAATAGGTGAAATGCTTTGTGTTATGCAGGAGGTCAGACTAGATGATCATAATGGTCCCTCCAGGCCTTAAATTAATCTATGAATCTTTTCAGAAATGTCTACATTTTTCTTTTTGGATTAATTTTGAATTGAGTTTCCATGTTCAAAGACCTGTGCATTTTTTCCCTTCATGAACAGGAGGCACTCCCTGTAAATATCCACAACCCCACAACATTGTTCTCCTTCAAATACCCTCCTTAAAACTCTCAACCATGCCATAGTGTCTACAAAACACTCAAAATAGTTAGGCAGCTGATGTGCTGTGGCTGCTGCAGATCATACTGCTCATATTCATCTCACTTGTATCTTGTGATCTGCCCTACAGTCCCTTTTTAGCTGCCTGTTATTTTATAGTTGTTTTATACTTAGATTGGTCCTTATCTTAAATCCCTGATTGGTGCTTCTAGGCTGTATCTTAATATAAACAATAATATGAAAAATTAAGGCTAAATCTACCCTGGCACACATCCCCAGGTACTTCTCCATGACACCGATCTCCATTTTGGGTACCTGTATTTTTCCACAAACTCTGCTGGGAACTGTTTTTGGAACAAAGGGTTCCCACCATATGTTAAAGCTATATAAGGCAGGGAGTGATATCCTCTGTTGTTCTTTACTCCCCCGCAATTCAACACCTGAGAGAAGCTCCGAAAGAAAAGGATTAGGAATTGGGGTGGGGATCCCAAGCTGCAAAGCAAGTGAAGCTTGTGCCTTAAGAATCTGGAAGCCTAGTTGTATCATCAGTCAGGGTGAGAAACTGCTAATTCATATCCAATATTTCTAGTATTTTAGGCCTAGTTTGCAGTTTTGTTTATTTACTAGGTAATCTGCTTTAATCTGTTTTCTATCCCTTATAATCACTTAACATCTATTTTTTGTAGTTAATAAACTTGTTTTATGTTTTAACACCTTTGGCCGTGGTTTTGTGCTGTGGAGTGTGTATGCACACTTCAGTGCCATCACTGAGCAATGTTTTTATTATAAGATAACAGCTCAGTTTCAGGATGCTTTATTGTGAGCTCTTAAGCATTGTTAAAGTAATTTAAAAAACAGTTGTGTAAGCGTTTGGTAGGGGCTTCACACATTTTTCACAATGTTTTCTGACACTGTTGCTCACAGCACTTATCAGGTGCTATGCATGAGTATTCCCCTGGTTGCAAGTGGTGAAGGTTTGATAGGGGTCGGAGAGGATGTGTCCTAAAAGCACCTTTCAGTGTCAAGCTATCTTCTCTGTTAATTTACTTTTGTTTCCTTTGTCTCTATTGTCAATTAAGTCATTAATGACCCACTAAGATGCATCAGTTAACTTATCTTCTGTTTTTATTCTGGTGCTTTGGAGAGCAACAGTTATTTCACAACTTAGTTCATTGCCAAAAGCCATGTGTTTTGTTTTTTTTGGATTTGCAGCAGGAAATTCATGGCTGTCAGGGAGGAAGGGGGCATGGGAGGGACAGACTTCATTGCATTTCTTTGGCCCCACACATTTACAGAAATCAGAGTCATGTGCTGTGAATCCTGCTGACCTATCCCAAACATGATGAACATGATATACCCAACATTTGGAAAGCAAGGTGCATACAGAAGTGAAGTGAACAGTAACTATTTACAGGCATACATCAGACAGAGTTAAAATGGTTTATAACAAGAATGAACAAACAAACAGAAAAACAGGTCAAATTCTCTGAGAAATGGGCAAACTTTACTGTTTGTGGACATGTCTCCTTGCCATTCACCTCACCCTCACCCTGAGATGCAGGGAACAGCTGCAGAATATTGGGAAGGGTGGGGACAAAAGGGGATGTCTCCTCCATGGAGCTTGGGGGATGAACGCAGGCTGGGCTGCAGGGCCTGGACTGGGTTCATCATCCCCCTCCTGCATGCTCGGGGGATGGGGGGAGAGGGAGGCTGCAAGGAGTTTCAGAGGCTGGCAGAGGATGCTGTGCCAGACATCTAGCATAGTCTTCCCTAGCAGGGTGGCGGAGGTGGAATATCTCAGCAGCAGGCTGGGTGGCAGCTGAAGGAAGGGGAGTAGAGGGATGAAGAGGAGGGGGTGCTGACTGTTCTGGGAGATGAGCAGTGGCCGTGGTGGTGGGTGGGCCCCAAAAACATTCCACCACCAGTTGTACCAGTGACTGCATGGTCTCAGTCCCTCTGGGAATACTTCTGCTCCATGAACAAGTTAATCAGTGCATCCTCAATGCAAATGATCAGGTCCTCCAGGGTTTGCCTCTGCTCTCTCTGTGGTGCTTCTCCTGCCCTTCTTGCAGAATGGTTTCCCTGTCAGCATCGGAATGTCCTGGCAAGTTAAAAACAAGGCTATCATAATATTTCATTGCTACTTTGAATGAAACAATGAAATCCTTTCACATAATGTGGCCTTTAACAGCACAGTTACCATTTTGATACTTTTTAGCATCCCAGGAATGCTACTGTTACAGCTTCCTTCCTTCAGATTACTTTTGCATCCCAGGAGGATTATGTTACTAGATTCCTATTTCTTCTTTGAAGGGTAGCCATCATTGGGACAGCATAGTAGTGTTCAAGGAATGGAAAAGAGAAGTGGCTTTCCAGCCTGTGGAAGACACCCAACCACCTCTGCCAGAGAGACATTTCTGCTACTGGTGACCCTGCTACATGTTGCTGAGTGGAGAGGTTTGGTGAGCTATGAAGGTTGACCAAGCACATTTGCCCTGCTGTTAAACCTGAAGAACCACCTTGAATTTCTGCTGCATCCAAAATTTGCTGAATTATGCAACTGGGAGGCAGTTTGAGAGGAAATGGACTATATTGTAAACTAGCAGTACGAGTTCCCCTGGATGAGGAACAGAGAACCACAAAAAACATCACTTACCCCTTATTTCTCCTGCCTTGACAGAAAATCTGACCCTGTGTCCAGCAAACAGCATTGGAAGGGATCAAGGAACAGAGTCACATTACAAGTTTATTTTCTTCTCTGAACTTTTGGATTAACATTGCAAGCCAGTCGCCTCTCTATTACTAAGGGACACGGTACTGTTTGTGCAACTGCCACCCACCCTGGGTCGGTTGGCTTCCTGCAGAGTGGCTCAGCACAAGGAGAGGACAGACACTAGGATTGGGAATGGATAAACATTTGGCATGGTCACAGAGAGAATAGACCACTATGATGTTCATCCAAATGGTTCCTTTTCCCTTCCCAAACCTTGGTGGGCCCACACACAAGCAACCAATGATCACCACCCTTCTTCGGTTCTCTTCCCATTCATAGAGGAAAGGAAAGAGAGTGGGTATGTGTGAAGGGGGCTGCAGGCTCCTTGAACAACCATGTGTGTCATAACTGTTCTTTTCCCACCCAGGCCCTTTTGGAACCTGCCCCCTCTCTCACTTCCCCCTGGTCCACAGGGGCCAGGGGCTAAAGCTGCCAGAGTGCTGGTTGAGAAATGCACAGACACAGGGGCACAGTGTCTGTTCATTAATAATCTGTTATAACTTCCACTGAATTAATTACAGTGCTTCATGGGATTTATATAAAATCATTGAGTTACAACTGTGTCTTCCATGGGGACCATGTTGGGCTGAAGCAGTGGGAAGGGGCTAGCTTCAGGAATGTATTACTGGAGCAAGAGGAGTTATATTTCCAGGGAATGTGGGGGTGTATTATAAGTTACCAGGCTAGGGCTCTGGTTTCCACAGCAACTCAGGGTCTCCTCAGGCTCCTCAGTGGTGGGGGGATCCCTCAACCAGGTCCATTGGGTAGAAGTGCAGAATCACATGCTCCTCTTCCTCTTGGTCTCCTGGGGCTTCCTTCAGGAGTTAATTCGAGATCTCTGCTGCCTCCTTGCCCTGCTCCTCATTGGTGTTCTGACATACGATGAAGCTGGCAGAGTTCACGAGGAAATCATGAGTCACTTCAGGCTCCATACTCGCAGCTCATTGAAGTATGGACATGTGCTAGGTCCCTTCCCAGAGTGACTATTGGATTCCTTGTCTCCAGGGGCGGCTCCAGGCATCAGCGCACCAAGCGCATGCCTGGGGCAGCAAGCCGCGGGGGGCGGCCTGCCGGTCGCTGTGGGGGCGGCAGTCAGGTAGCCTTCAGCGGTGCGCCTGCGGGAGGTCCACCAGTCCCGCGGCTTTGGTGGCAATTCGGCAGCGGGTACACCGAAGCCGTGGTACCGGCGGACCTCCCGCAGGCATGCCACTGAATCCGCGTTACCAGCGGACCTCCCGCAGGCGCGCCGCCGGAAGCCTTCTGACTGCCGTGCTTGGGGCAGCAAAATACATAGAGCCGCCCCTGCTTGTCTCCCTCTGGTACAGGAGCCTCAGGTGCTTCATGCACTTCTGGCACTGGGACAGGATGCCCATCTCCTCCAACCTCTATGAAATATCTTGGTAGAGGATTGCTGATCTGGTCAAAGTCATGGAAGGTGGTGTACTCTGACTACACATTGATTAGCACCCTGGTGTGCTCCAGGGACCATGATGACTTGTACTAATCAATAGGTTTCAGCACAACACTCTTCTGAAGTGTTCATAGCAGGTTACTGCTATCCCTGGCAATGGGGGAAGGAGGTCAAGGACCTTTGGGCAAGGGTCAATGCATTGTGGGAATGACCTGGAGGATTATAGATATATGTGACCTGGTAAACTCCCCTTTCCCTCATCTGCACAGCATTGTAGAACTGGTATGGGGCTATGCCATAGAAGAGGTGTGTGTATATATCCACATCCCTCATGTATTCTGGCTTTCATGCTGTGTGTTTTCTTTTAGGAATGTGCTTCAGGTGTTACAACACACATGTAATCATGTACAGCAGCAAGCAAAGACCTGTAAAGGGTGGATGCAAAAGAATAGCAAGCTCAAAGAATTCTCTCCCAACTGTGTGCAGGGGAACCTACCATCCCTCAGGTTCAGAGCAGAAGGCAAAATATGTGTCATGACAAAAATCCTATTTACTTTGACTGGACCAGGATTTTTTCTCCATTTTGAGCCACTGTATACATTGCGTGCACTTATTGTAGACATTGCAGAAGGAAAAACAGAGCAACTCACAAGAGTTAATTTTTGAAATCTGTACTTCCTAGAATTTGTCATGCTAGCACATACAGCACAGTAGCACATTTGGACGAACACTTTATGGTTAGTAACATAATCTAACACCCTTTCTTCTTTGTCTGATTCATTGCTGTCAGACTGCTTAATTCATATTCCTGGGTGCACTAGCCATAAATCCTTACCTTCTATTTTGTCTCCTTTGAGGAAAAAATCTTACCCTTTTATTGCTAAACTTTTACCAGAAATATGTCTTACTGAAATAACCTTAGTAAAAAAGGGCCAGACTAGAGAATGGAAGGCATCTATTTTTCACTGTTATTGTGTTACAGATGAAATAGTGAAAGTAATGTGTATTTTTAGGGATCAGCTCCTAAGGTCCTTATACAGAAGGGCTAGATTCTGCATTGACTAGCACCATATTCCTTGAGTAGTCTCATCAAAATCATTTCAAGTACTTGAGGTATAGTACTACTTAATGTGAGTAATGGTTGTGTAATCTACCCATCAGTTTTTCTATTATCAAGCAAAATTCTCACTGAACTTAATGAGTGTTTTGTTCGAATAATGACTGAATAAAAACCTCAGATTTGGTGCCACCTTTACCTAAGGCCACATCCTCAGCTGGTGTAAATTGCCAGAGTGCCATTGACTTCACTAGCTTGTGATAATTTACGCCAATTGATGGTCTTGCCCCTATAGTGATCAATAGGACCAATAAGGTTCTATAGAAATTAAATCCTGTAGAATTTAATAAAGAATTATATCCTTTCTATAGAATTTTTAACCAGACTATAGAATTTAATTGAGAATGGAATTGCTGTTGTGGAATTGTATAAGTTGCTTTAAAAATCCTATGGAAAGGATATCTTTCTCTATTAAATTCTATAAAATCTTTCTTTAGGGGTTGATAATGATGTAGACAAATCAACTGGAAATGAATCAGTTGCATTAAACTTTTAACAAATATTTTGTTTGTATCTTGAAAGTTTAATTTTTTTATGGAAATCAACTAGTGTAACTGCATCTTTTTACTCAGAATTTGATCAGTCCTGTGATTTTAATTTGTCTTTATTGGAGGAAAAAATTCTCTGGTATTGAAAGGAAAATGTTGACATCATTTGCCATTAGTCAAAAGTGTAACTTCATTAAAGCAGAAGGCTATACTATCCCTACAGGAGCTCTCTGCAGGAAATGCTTTATTCTTACTTAGCATATCTGTGAATTCTATCAGCATTAGTGTCTTTCACAATGTTTGTTCCTGCTGAATATTTATGAAGGACTGTCCAGTGACCTGCTTAGTATCTCAGGTTTGTTCTGCATTAACAGTTTCTCAAGTAGAGTGCAATCAGAGGACTCATTCCCCCTCAACAGCAGCGATCAATATGGCAGAGGCCAAGGAAATGTCTGCAGCAAAGAGAGTTCTATCAATAAAATGGAAAAAAACCCACAGCATTGGCCTATAACTCATAAACCCCTAAACAACGAAGAGATGACAGTGTCTCTCCTCTGTTATTTTTCGTGTAAACCTTTCATTACATTGGAAAACTCACATAGCCAGAATTCTATTACAGAAATAGGAAAAAGTCTGTACATTTGGAGGTTAGTAGCAACCAGAAAATCAGTGTACCAACTGGCTTATTGATGCAATCTGGTTAATTATTAAATAGATTATATTAATTTAAACAGGATCAGAAGGTCTGCTTTTTATAATTTGACAAGTGATAAATTTAGATTTAATGTTATTATGATCACTTATCACATCTACTGATGAGCCAACTGTATAGTCAATATTTAAGTACTGGCCTTGCTAACGTCCTGAAGGACTTGGACAAAACCCTTACACACTTGGATAATGTGGTAAGTATATATTTGATATAGTTTGTATGACACAATAAGCCAAATCTGTCTTCTCATTGACTTTGCCCTCCTCCCCTGACTCCCGACAAGGTCGAACTTGTCATAAATGATGGCATTGTTCAGAGATTCCCTGCCAGATTTGATGTTGTTTGCAGACTGACAGAAATAGTACCTAATTTCTGGGTCAGTTACCACATTCAGCATTTTGTAAAATGTATATACCACCGTTCATCCCGAAGGAGGATCCCACTGCTTTATATACATAGACACCACTTAGAAATATTTATGGAAATGATTTATTGGGCAGAGAGCAGGTGCAATGGCCAAAAAGGTACATGCTAAGTTACATTAACACACAGCTCTGCAATTTATCTAATTTATTGCTATCACCTCCACCCTGTGTTGTATGTATTTTATATACATTTTCCCGAGGGACTAACTTTTAGCATTTCAAACTTGAGAGTAAATTCAACTGCCGCATTTAAAAAAAAAAAGAAGGAAAAACCTGTCAGCGAAATGTTTTGTTTTATCCCACCAAAGTGAACAGGCTTAAGGCTCAGAATGAACTGTGTTCATCCTTACAGAAGTCAGTGACCAGCATTTAAAATCCTGATATCTTGTGACCATGCACAGATAGATTTGGGAACTTTATACCATAGGTAAGGCGAAATTTCCTTGTTTCCAGGGGGACTGAGATGGCACTTGCTTCTAACTCTGGAAGTTCTAAGATGTCTGGTTTTAAAACTCTACTATTCGTGTGCTCAGAACACTATTTTAATTCTCTTTTAGATGCGTTTTGAGGGTATTAGTTATTGTTTGCCCTGCCTGAGGCCTCTACTGATGGATTCCTGGCAACTAAGGAAGCAAAAACTAGTTCTGATATTTAAAAAAAAACCTTTCAAAATATTACTAAAATAGGTCTTTGTTAAATATATGGCATATATACAATGCGCAATGGTTGTGTACTAAATACGTTTTATTGCAATGAAGTTGGCTTCCTGTATCCAAAAAGAGGGAAAACTAAACTCTATAGAATGTAAATTAAATATTCAGGAAAATAATATTAATACTCTACTTTTGCAGAAGGTGTGCTGGTCTCTCTGTATAAGATCCTGATTTTTTGTCAGTCCAAAAAGACTGGGGCCAAGAGGACAAGATTTTTATAAATAGGAACCTATACTTCAGCTCCTCCTCAGACGCCCAAATAAATGGTTTGGTTTTCAAAAATGCTGAGTATCTAGTAGCTCCCATTGACCTCAATGGGAGTTTATTGGGTGCTCAGCACTTTTGAAAATCAGACCATTTATTTAGTATCTAACCATAGAACAGAAAGCCTAACTTTAGGATCCACCTTTTTGTTTTATTTTTCTTAAATCTTGGCCATTATCTCCAGCAGCAGAGTCCCTGTTAACACCATGTTGAAGGGCTGGTTCAATATTGGTTCAGAGAGAAGAGTACTCCCAATGAATTACCAACACTACTTTCTGTAGTACTCTGGGTTTTTCTTGGAGGTCTGCCATTAAGTATTGATGGGCCCTCGTGCTGCCCTTATAGCTTGTAAGAGCTGACAAGATCACAGCCCAAGGTTGTATGGCTGCAGTTCATATAAATCATGAGGTGATGCTGTAGTAGAGCCAAAGAGCAATTCTAACAGCAGCCCATAATACTGTTCTACACCTTGAAAAAAGCAATTATGAAAGTTTATGGGAAAGGATAATGCAACATGGTTGAGTGCATCCAAAATAGCAATAATACTCCTTCCGCATTCACAGTTACAATTATGTATATTTAAGGTTTAATGTTCACTTGCTCTGTTTGTATTGTACACAAATATTGATGAGATTTATCTTTTAGAAAGGCCAAAATCAAGCCTGGGCTTTTTATATATTTACAAAGCCACATACAGGAACTAGTATGAAGAATGGCAAAACTAGTATGTGGAAATCTTTCAGCTTCAATTATTCTCATTAGAGATGAGGAGGCCTAAGTATTAGAGTTATTGGGTTATGAACGGTAAACAACAACTGTAAACAGCATCATATATTTCATATAGAAGTGACTAATATGATACATGGATCAATCTTCTTCATCATATTTGCCATATTTTGTACAACCCCAGAAAAAGGTTTCAAAGTACAAAATAGTAAATAATAATGTGTGATACAGTGTAATATAGTTTAAATGTATTAAGACATAGTAGAGTTCCAAACTGCATCTGAGATAGATGAGCCCTTTTCTGCATTCTGCATTAAAAAGGAATTCCAGTTTTTCAATTGCTCATCAACTGTGTTCCACTTAATATCATAACATACACAAATAAACACATTTGGTTCTGATTAATTGAGTCTGTTTTTTGATTAATACTATTGAGACAGCACATTAAAATTAGGTTCTTTCACTTTGGTCACATTACTACCCAGAACAAAGTAAAGCTGCTCTGCAAAAAGTTAAATAATGTCTTGGATTTCATCTGGGTTCAGCAAAATGGCAGCATGGCCATGCACTGTCTTTTCTGTGAGGAGGGTTGCAAGTAAAGATTGCTAGCTATGACAGTCAGTGTTGACTTCAGGGCATTGCCAGAAGAGTGGTGCCAATGGACATTTAATCTTAGTAGGGGGAAATCCCTGTCCCTCCAAGGAGCACTGAGGTTGACTAGCAAGTGGCATTGCAGTGCCCATAGAAGACAGCACCAGGCATAAAAAGGCCGTTTCCTACTCTGCTCCCACAAATATTCTACCATCCCTGTGTGACAGAATGTACTCCTATATTTACAAACTACAGACTATTGTAATACTCTTTGTATAAAGTATGCCTTGCAAGGTTTAATTTCAAAACTCATAATTTGCTGGTCATTATTGTTCTGATAAAATGTGTGTGGCAACATCATATGTGAAGTTATAAGATTTCCCTGTAATATATTAACACATGTTCCAAAACCCACAACCCTGTCCAAACTAACGTTGGGACGAACACCACAAGGGAACCCCTCTTTCTCTTCCTGCCTGTCATAGGGTACCACAGGTGGCACCTCCTACTGGCCACTCTGGGGAATCAGCTTTTTCCAAGTCCTAGGCCCTCTTCTGCTGCTTGCTGCATGGTCTATTGCTGCTCTGTCTCACAGACACTTATTCAACTCAGGGTGTTCCATTTTTGTGACAGCCCTCCAGCCAAGTCACTATATGTATTTCGCCTTTCCAGGGTTTCAGTCTCTCCTCATCACCAGTCTAAGACCATCTTCCCATTCCCTGCCCCTATGGTGCAACTTTCCCAGTGGCTGGTAGGGGAACACAAGGGAGCCCTTAATTCTCTACTCCAGGTTCCAGCTCAGAGACCCTCAAATCAGCAGCCCTGGTCTGCACCCTTGCTGCCTTTCCCCTGAGACATTCCTTATCTTCTGGCTCTCTCCTCTTCTCTGGATTTGCCAGCCTCACAACTCCCTCCCCCCAAGAAGTAACTGTCAGCTAACTGCTTAAATAGCCCCAAACATACTTCCCTTCTCCCAGGAAGCTACTGCAGACTACTTCCTGCAACCCCTTTCTGCTCTCACCTCCCTGGCTTTATACAAGCCCTGCCTGTTCCTGCACAGATGAGCTTCCCCTAATTAGGGCTTTCCTCTCAGCCTTAATTCTCCCAGTTTATAATCTAATAGGTTAATTGGCCCATCTGGCTTCCATTAACCCCTTTAGGGTGATCACCCTATCACATTGCCCATTCCATTCTCTTCACATGAAGCAACAAAACAAGCCTTTTTTGGACTGTTCTAGAAAGGGTCCTGACCTAAGAAATTTGGTCAGTGAGACTGCTGAAATCATGTGGTGAGAAAATTTTGCTTTGAATTTAACATTGTTTGTTAAATTAGGCACTAGATGCATTTTATCTTTATTTTTCTTATAACCATTTCTGACTTTTATGCCTCATTACTTGTACTCACTTGAAGTCTATCTCTTTGTAGATAATACATGTGTTTTATTTATTTTTTTATCTAATCCAGTGTGTTCCAATGAATTCTCTGGAAAACTTCATTTAGGGTGGCAAATTGTGTGCATATTATTTCTATTAAAAATTACAGACTTAATATAGTTTGCATTGCCCAGGAGTAGGCAGGGCAGTAGAGGATATATATTCTTGGGGGAGAATCTAAGACTGGAGGTATGTTGGGGTCACCCTAGGGGCTGGTGAGAGCCAGGATGTAACCCAAGTGTGGCTGGCAAGCTTCAGTTACACACAGACATGTACTGACTCACATGCTGGAAGGCTGCTTGTGAGCAGTCCATGTGGCAGCTCCACCAGCAAGGCATTGTAAGGTACCAAAGAATGCAGGGCAGGGGTGACACAGCTGCACATTAGTCTGGATGGTACCCTGGTATGTCACACTGTGCTTTACAGTTTACAGGCCTAGAGCCACTGACTTGAAGTCAAGGTGCTAAACCAGTTTACATGAGCAGAGGGTCTGGCCCCTAGTATCAAACCAGCTATTGCTTTGTTTTACTGTATGATCTTGGGCAAGTCACTTAGCCTTCCAGTCATCCCATTTTTTATAATAGGAATATCTATACTTTTGTTGCAGAGTGGCCATGAGAATGAATTCAGAATATTAGTATAGCTCTTTGAAAAGGTCTAGGTATATAGATTCGTCAATATTACCACATGCTCTCGGTAGTTGGAGAGACAGACAAAAGTTCATGTATCTGGGCAGAGTTCCTTTCAGCTGTGGCTGCTGGCTCCCTAGACTCCTTTGAGGGCACAGATTAGGGTTCTCTGTTTGGTATCCCTTTCTAGGAGCCTTATTCTGAACCTGTAACCCTCACTCCTATCACTGTTTTCTCATTAGTTGTCGCTCATAATTGCTTGAGCCCTGGGTTCAGTAGCTCCTCCCCTTAGGCTAGCTAACCAGATTCGATCTCATGCAGGTGTGGTTCTGAAGTAACTCCATTCCCTTCAAGTGGATTTATCCTGACTTTACCCTGCTCTGAGTGAGTCCTGACTCTGGCCTTTTAGGTCGCTAGGTGTATTTATCATTGCAATGTTTAAGATACTCTATCATAAAACATTTATTAGCAATTGAAAGCCATTCTCAACAGATGACGAGTTTTTTTTTTTAAACATAACCTAATAGAGATAGATAGACATTGAAGTGGCCAACGTACTTATCTGGGAGCTACAAATGGGAGCTCACAGGTGCTGTAATTAGGGATGGGTAAAAAAGTTAAAATAAAATAATATTTGGCCCCAAACTCAAATCAGACTAGAACCTTTTCTTATAATCCCAAATAACAAAACCTCAATTAGCTGGTGACAAAATATTGCAACCTATGCTATCCTCGCAGTATTTCTGGTCCTACAAAAAGCAGGGAGAGTAGAGATCTTACAAGAGAGACTATTCTTATGAGAGTTCCAGATCTATTTTGCAGATACTAGAGATGTATATATTGTCATTCATTCTATCTTTCTACTTACATGACCACACACCGTATTATCTCAGTGCCTAAAAATTATTAAAAAATAGGAAGAGTAATAATAATCTCTTTACTATTTCTTTTTGCCCAGCTGTAAGGAAATTAGTTTCATAAGTTCATATTGTTTGTTTGGTTATATTGTTTGTTTGTGTGGTATATGTGATGATGAATGGGTTCTAAATCAATGTGTGTGAAGAACTTATTGAAGAAAAGAGAATTAGAAGAAATGATTTTTGAACAGAGTAATGAAAGTGAGGGATTCTTATATATTTTCACTTGTGGAAGTGAGTTCCATAGATGAGGTCCAGCTCCTCTGAAAGTTCCACCTTATTCCCCAATGGTTGACCCGCCCAACTCACAAGATTTCCCCTATATGTTTACCTTTTCATTATTCCAGTTGAAAGTAACTTTCATGGAAGGTGATGGACATAGAGGGAGAAGAGACGTCTCAAGTAGACATATCTTAGAGGACTTTGAATAGAATAGGCAAGTCATAGAGGACCGACCTTGAACTATTTTCTGTATTCAATGAGGAATCAGTGATATGTTTACTGTTACCTGTGTAGCTAGAAAAGTTTGGTGTGTTTTGTAAGCAGTTGGCACTTTTCAGAGTGTATGGCTTCATGGTTAGATATAGATTGGACCAAGCTTAGAGGTCAGTATTATGTGGATCACCACGGTCAGATCTCTATCCCACAGGATAGAGCACAATCTTTTTTTCACTTGCAAATGAAAGTGGTTTTTTTTTTTTGCCACCTGGATTGTTACAGCGTCTAATAGCACTGGGGAACCGCAAAGAACTCAAAGGCTGTAGATCAGCTTAACCAACCCCTCGATAGAGGGGAATAATCCTAGAGGAGACAACTTCCTCAAATAGTCTTCCTACTACCAGCATCATCCTAGGTTCCACTTTAACCACCTGCCTGTCATCCCGGTGTTGATTTTGGCTAGGGACTGAGAAAGCTGGGAGATGATGGTTTATATTTGACATAAAGGAGACACAGAGCTGAGAATCATTTGCTATCTGCTGGCATTTCAGCCTATTCTGTGTCATATTTTTTCCTGTGTCTTAATATGCTGAATAATATGAGGGAAAGGATTGAGTCTTGTTGGACTCCACAGTTAAGGACTTGGAAGATGAAGGACCAGTTGCCCATTAAAACTAGTATGTCCAGGCCTGTCCATTTACTCCTGCAGCTTGGAGGAGGAAGGGCATATGTACTTGGTGGTGAACAGTATCACATGCTATAGAAAGGTAAAGCAGGATGACTATGAATGTACATCTCTTGTCTGTGAACGCCACCCAACAGAGCCACAGTTCTGTCTTTGTACAATGCACTGGACTGAAGCCTAAGTGATCCAAGATACTGCCTCCTGACAGATGCCATTGGATATTGTTTTTTTCTAGCATCTCAATTAGCGTGAGTAGAAAAGGAAGATTAGACATTAGATAGTATTATGCAAATTTCTAGCATTGCGTAATGGTTTCTTTAATAGTGGTCAGACTACTGCATATTGTAGGATGGCTTGTAGGATGGTCTTCATTACAAGAGGCATTGACCGTTTTTGTTAGCTGAGTCCCAGGCTTTCTCAGATATGTTTCAACCAAGTATGCAGTATTATTTAGTCATGCTTCTATCTAAACTGAACCTCCAGACCTTTTTACTCATTACAAATTGTAGTCTAATCCAATATGCACCAAACATGTACAGCTATCATGAGTCCATTCCTGCAGTAGTTACTCACGTGAGTACTACTAGTTTCTGTGAATAATTCCAATGAAGTTAAAGGGACTACTTGTGTATAAGGACTGAAGAATTGGGATTGTTTGATCAATCTATCTCCTATTAATATGAAGTGAAATTATTAATATTTATTTTTGGGCAAGTGAGAAAATACAGGCAATGGTAGTGCTAAGTAATTGATCTGCATCTTATAAGTAGATGAAAACTGTGACTAAAGAAACTGCAGTGAGGGTCCTGTAACCATAATACATATTTGTTCAATTGTTACTATATAAAGACTGATTTGGAAAGGTACATGAAGTCAATGGGGATAGAATGATGCATATCCTTGAATGAATTAGGGATTATTTTTTCACAAGTAACTTTAAAGATAACCACACAGGATTAGTAGCCGTGTAGTCATAAATGACTTAATTTGAAGAAAAGTTAGCCGGCGAGGATAGAGATTGAAGTCCCCAGAATATGAGCTAAATATAATACTTAATGACAGGAGAGATGCATTTGTTTACTTAGTAGTTTGTAGTTGTTTGTATGAGGTTTGTAGTGGTCTTACAATGACATGTGATCATGTCACCTGAACTGGAATCCATCTTTAACCAGGAGCTTTTCCATTGAGAAGGAGGGGGTGGGAACCCAGAGAGGGACAAAGGATTCCCGCCATATGCAAAAGATATATAAATGGGTGGAACAGAACAAAGGGAGCAGCCATCATGAGGAATCCCCTAGCTACCACCTGAGCTGGAACAAGGGCTGTACCAGGGGAAAGGCCTGTGCCCAGACAAGGAAGGCATCCAGTCTGTGAAAGAGACTTATTGAAACATCTCTCAGGGTGAGATTTTATCTGTACTCAATTGTATTACTGTATTAGGCTTAGATTTGCGTGTTTTATTTTATTTCACTTGGTAATTCACTTTGTTCTGTCTGCTACTACTTGGAACCACTTAAATCCTACTTTCTGTATTTAATAAAATCACTTTTTACTTGTTAATTAACTCAGATTATGTATTAATACCTGGGGGGGGGGGGGCAAACAGCTGTGCATACCTCTCTATCAGTGTTATAGAGGGCGAAAAATTTATGAGTTTACCCTGTATAAGCTTTATATAGGATAAAATGGATTTATTTGGGGTTTAGACCCCATTGGGAGTTGGGCATCTAAGTGTTAAAGACAGAAACACTTCTGTAAGCTGCTTTCAGGTTAAGTCTATAGCTTTGGAGCACATGGTCCAGACCCTGGGTCTGTGTTGGAGCAGGCGGGAGTGTCTGGCTCAGCAAGACAGGGTGCTGGAGTCCTAAGCTGGCAGGGCAGAAAAGCAGGGGCAGAAGTAGTCTTGGCACATAAGTTGGCAGTTCCCAAGGGGGTTTCTGTGATCCAACCCGTCACAGGGTTTGCCTAGTTTATTTGTTTACATGGTGAGATTTTGGTATTTATTTTATCACGTGACCTTGTTGTACTTACTGAAATGATGTAATTTTATTTTTGTATAAATAATTAATAAATACATATAGTTTATTTTCAACAGCAAACAAATGTCTCTGGGTTAAAGTGTTTTCCCCACTTCACTATCTTCCTCTTCCCCTCATTTTATTCTTTGTTAGGGGAAATAAGTCTTAGCAGCAGCAGAAGACACAATGTTTACCACGCTGTGAGGTTACCAGGCCCATCTTGGAAACTTTAAAAAGAATTTTAAGAAAGTGAAATCTCAGTTTATCTTGTATTGTTTTCTCTCTGTGTCCCTTGTATCCAAAATATAAAGAGTGGATAATTAAATTTCACTTTTGGTTCGACTTAAGTGCATCAATTACAATATTTGCTTGTTTCAAATTGTATAATGGCAACCAACAGAAGTATATTTTTGTACATGAAAACTTCGTTTCAAATACCGACATGACCTGAGCCAGCTAAAAATTGTCTCTGTAGGTGGGGTGCTGAGTTGAGGAAGAAAGTGGTCAAGTGACTTGCCTGAAGGGAAACAGTGAAATACTTGAAATTAGAACTCAGGAGTTCCTGGCTTCCAGTCTGGCATTCAGGTATGCGTCATGACTCTTTCTTTGTGGCATGTGATTATTAGTAGTAAAAAGCATGCTCTGATATTTATATGAAGAGAACACACCATGATAGTCTGGCAGCTGAATGGCTGTAGTATCATAAGAACATAAGAATGGCCATACTGGGTCAGACCAAAGGTCCATCTAACCCAGTATCCTGTGTTCTGACAGTAGCCAATGCCAGGTGCCCCAGAGAGAATGAACAGAACAGGTGATCCATCCCCTGTCGCCCATTCTCAGCTTCTGGCAAACAGAGGCTAGGGACATCATCCCTTCAAATCCTGGCTAATAGCCATTGATGGACCTATCCTCCATGAACTTACCGAGTTCTTTTTTGAACGCTGTTATAGTCTTGTCCTTCACAACATCCTCTGGCAAGGAGTTTCACAGGTTGACTGTGAGTTGTGTGAAAAAAATACTTCCTTTTGTTTGTTTCAAACCTGCTGCCTATTAATTTCATTTGGTGAGCACTAGTTCTTGTGTTATGAGAAGGAGTAAGTAACACTTCCTTATTTACTTTCTCCACACCAGTCATGATTTCATAGACCTCTATCATATGCCCTCCCCCCCGCTTAGACGTCTCTTTTCCAAGCTGAAAAGTCCAATTATTAATCTCTCCTCATATGGAAACCGTTCCATACCCCTAATAATTTTTGTTGCCCTTTTCTGAACCTTTTCACCATAGTCAGGAACTGTACTTTCTCTCTCTTCATGTTTTCGTAGCCCCAGACTGCTTACCTAAATGTTACCTTTCAGGTCAGTCTGCTCCAGTGACAAGATCTGTAACTTTCTCTGTCAGGCCACAGATCATTAAAACAGAGAGTTAGAGCCTGTGTTAGGATAAAACAAACAAACAATAAACAAGCTTTCGGAGGGAGGGACGGGGAGTAAGAAGAGAGATTCTCAAAAGAAAAATCTAAAGATTTTATGTTATAATAATAAAATTAGTGAGATGAAATATTTTTATATTTGCTGAAAGCTTAACTTTTGTAACTATTCCAATGATTTTGTACAATGTCAATGCTAATATTTAATACTTTTATAGCATGTGTTAACTTTTTTCTCAAAACTATGTTGCCTTCAACCGAAATCAATACATGATCATTGATTATTTCTATTTTTATCGTGCAGATTAAAAAGAAAAAGAAAAGAAGTCAAGTAATCAGGCATTTGCTCATTCAGACCTTGAAAGGGGAGTATTGTATGTGTCAGTCTGTTGAGTACCCAAGAGATGTTTGCCACATAGTCAGAACAAGTGATCCTTACATTATCTTCACACTCTATTGAAGCTTTACTTAGTGTTGTTAGCTTTGTGGGATACAAAGTGAAGCCAAATAAGTGTGCACAGAAAGTCTTATACAAATGGATTTAACTTAACGAATCTGTTCCTCACAAATGATTTGTGGCCCTACATGCTGGTTAAGTCTGCCAAAGGTCAGAAATCTGCAGCCCATATGTAGCCAAGAGATTCACCATAAACTTTGCTGTCTCATAGAGCCAAAGAAGATACTTTCATAAATCTGGGCTTTGGAAAGGCAGTTGGAGACAGAGGGCTATTATATCCATCTCCCTTTCTAATCCTATGGAAGTATATGTTAATTAAAGCATGATATCTGAATAATAATTTTTAAGGCCAGCCATGCACAAACATAGATATTCCCATTTCTTTATTAATAAAAGTTGAAATCAGTCACTCTGAGTCCTTCCGAATGAGAATATACTCAATATATTTTTTCATTTAATATATTTATATTTATTTTGCTGCTTAAAAGCCATGCAAGCTTTAAAACTCTCTGCTGATACTCAACAACTGTTTTGAACTTAGCATCTTCATTAATCCACCCTAGATATAATTATTAATGGCCACACGCAGGTAACTTTAATCGACAATATCTACCTGATGTGTGTTGAAAATGGGTTGGTGGGAAGGGAAATGGAAGGTCATGTTCAATTCTACAGAAGGAATCAGTGATGTCATTTAAATCTGGTTTTGAATCTAAGGGGCCAATCCATGGAAACCTATGAAGCTTGCAACTTTCAGAAACCTTTTTAGTGGTGAATGGAGTCCTTAAGCTTTACAATCCCATTAAAGCCTTCACTTTCCACTCAGATTAACCTTTATACTTGGACTCATTGAGGTATTCATCCTCACATGAAAACAGTCAATGTAAGCTATGAAAAGTTAGAGACAAGTCCATGGGGAGGGGGGTGTTTGTTTTTTTGCTTGTAGAAGGAAAAGAAATCACCCTCTTCTTGAGCCTTCAAATAAAAATGCCTCATTCTAAAGAAGAGCCATAAACTATCAAATGTAATGAAATGTTTTTGTTAAATAATAAGCAACAGAAGCACACACAAATAAATATTTTTCATAGAGATAAAATATATACAACTATAAAATCATAAATATGCTGGAGAATTATAATATGAATTTGTAAATTGTATGCAAATAACTTGAAACCAGATCTACAAAGACATAAATAAAGCAACGAGACTGAAAGGTTTATATGTTGGCTTGTTTATAGAGTAGCACAAACATTTTTCTTTTTTAATTGGCAATTAATTTTCGGCAGCCATCGAGGTACTTTCATGTCAAATTATTTTCCCTATACTAAACAAGATTAGGCATCCAAGCAGCAAAGCACTTATGTGAAAAGTGAGAAACTGACTGTCAAGTAGATATTTTCCACCTATAACCAATTAAAATGTTTCTTTCGTGATGAATGGATGTTGTAATTCCATATCTTGTAGTTTTACCTTAGACTGCACACCTGCATAACTTTTCTGCTCACAAGGGCCAAGGACAGATAAGGGTACTATTGAGTTTTTGTTGTTGTTCCCATTGCTCTTTAACTCCAGAACAAAGATACTGTACAAGGATCCCTTATTGAGGTCTGAGTTATAAATAATATATCCAACCAGTAATGCTGCACATACATATTTTAGCTCAGATTGATCCCCACAATGCAGTGGATGAATGTAAGCTTTTTAGCAGTTCATTGCTTTGATGACTTTCTTTCCTTTGCTTTACTTTAATATATTTTTAAGATACCTGTACATTTAGAAGACCACTGACACATAAGGTACAAAGTAATGTATTATTGAAACTCTTCCAGTGAATGACATAAAAAGGAAAATATTGATTTTAAGAAGATGTCTCATTTTTCTTATTTCACAGAAGTATGATGCAGGTTCATGTGGCTATCAATATTATTTGAATTAATGCATATTCCTTACTATTGATTGCTTTAACAATGATGTGTCATAACTGATTTATGGGCACTTATGCCTCTTACATTTTTTAAAAGGCAAATATCAGATTTTTATATATAAATGGATTTACTTGAATAAATAAGATTTTTATATGTTAATAATACAGTATTTGATAGAATCCACATTATAATGCATTATGTTTGATCCTTTTTTTTTAAGTGCCAGCATCAACTCTGCATAGATGTTAAAATTAGACTGGAACAAATTCTTCTGAAGGTAGCTCATAAAGGGTCAGATTCTACGACTCTGACCCATGCCAAGTAGTACTCAACAAGTCATCTCATTGATTTCTTACAGAGGGCCAGATCAAAAGCCCACTGAAGTCAATGCAAAGACTGACATTGACTTTGGTGGTCTTAGCATCCGGCCCAAATGGAGTTAACTATTCAACCCGAATGAGGGAGATAGAATGTGGACCAAAGCATTTGTGTTAATGGCTCCACTGGAATAACTTATATTTTGAAAAACTATGGAATAATTTTTGAGGTTCATGTAAAAAAAGCCCAAGCAAAAATTCTGTTTAATAGCTACGTGGGAGTGTGGGGAGAAGATGAATTACTACCTAAATTGGTTTGTTAGTTATTAAATCTCTCTCTTTTAAAGTATGCTTTAAACTGAGTTTAGTGCTGGCAGACTAAGCATTGGAGATTTGAAGTCCTCTATTCATCTGGACCTTGATTCACCAAAGCCACTTAAACATGTGCTTATCCTTGAGCATATCAGTAATTCCTTTGATTTGAGTAGATTACTCATGTGCATAAAGTTAAGCATATACCTAAATTCTTCTCTTGATCATGGCCCTACAGAGCATGTGGATCATGGGCAACAACAATGCACATTTTCAATAGTTTATTATTGAAATGCTAATCCCTTATCTTCAATCTTTTAAACTGAAAACATTTTAGTTCAGGAGACCACCACACCAAATAATAATAATCTGTGTTTCTATAGATAGGGTAGTTTGTTGATGTCTTTATTATATAATGGCATACTCCCTTTGGGTTTCACTGTTTTGTCACCATGTCTGTTAATTACAGTTACAGTATTGCCCATCTGTCATGACTTCACAGGGAGAGTTTGTCCGAGAAGGCTCTGTTGCTTGCTGTCCTTGCTACAGATCCTGCTATGCAGCTGACATCTTTATAATGCTTGAGCTATGCTGGCCTCCCCTGCTGCTTGATGTGTCAGATTTGGATGGAATCGGTTGCAAAATGCAAGTACCTATATAATGATTTTCATTTCACAGCTTATTCACTGTGTAATTGCATGGTAAATACAATATAATTACAAAATGATTACATGGGTATTTCTTCCTTATATACAATTCTAAAGGAAAGAAAAGTTGTAGCAATTATTATTACAGTTTATATGATCAAAGGTACAGGGTAGCAACTAAAATATTTATCATATAATCTACTGGGTTATTTTCAATAGAAAAATAGATTTCCAAAAGCTGCTCTTGTAGCTTTGTAAGTTTTGTAGTAAGATGATGTAGAAAATCATCTTGTTTCTATGATTAAGAAAGTTATACTTTCCTTTACATTCACATTCTGATCAATTTGAGAAAACCAGTTCAAACTAAATGCAATTGCAAAGACAGTAGGCCCAATGAAGAAAGGAGATCCAGTTGCAGCACATACAATGCATTTAGAAACTGTAATGAAGGTGTTTCAGTTGGAGGAAGAGGATTCGGTAAGAGTTAACAGTGAACTGGGCCTTGTGGAATACAGTACCTCCAGAATTCCAAGCAGAGGAAAAATAATTTAAAGACACCATATGTCTGTCAGAGCAAAATATGCATCCAGGCCAGTCAGGGGTTACCTTGGTAGTGAACATGATGCAGTTTGAGGGAATGCCCCCAATGAATTTCATAACAGGTATTGTGCAGCCTGGAAGCCCAACGAGATGCCTGGAGATTAAACTTAACCTCAATATTTTAATTTGTTAGTAAATAACTTACTCCCTGTAGTTCAGGAGAAGGACATAATGCATATCCATCCCAAAAGCACCCTCCCAGGCATCTGAGATGTGTTGTCTAAAACTTACAGTTACATCTGAACCCGACAAGGTGGGTCCAAACGAGCTAACACTCCTGTATCTGCTGTTCAGGGAGTATCATCTAGGCCAGGGGTGGCCAAACTACGGCCCGCGGGCCGGATCCAGCCCCTCAGGGCTTTGGATCTGGCCCGCGGTGCCGCCGGCACCACTTCCCTGCGGCCCCCAGGCGGGGGGGCAGAGGGCTCATGCGTTGCCCTTGCCTCCAGGCACCGCCACCTACAGCTCCCATTGGCCCGGAATGGGGAACCACTGGGAACGGGGAACCACCAGGAACGAGGACCCACCATTTTCAATTTATTATTGATATTGAGGCAACACTCACCATACTTAATGGATAAGGATCCAGAATTTCCCCCTTTGTCATCAAGAAAACCAAAGGCATTGACAATATTTGCAAGTAACGAGGTGACAGCTATGCTGTTTTGACCAGATAGATAGAAAATATGTGCAGAACACATGTATTTGCACTTGCACATCTTGAGAAACCCTATAATTTACTGAAAGTAGATTTCTTGTTTAAACATGGGTGCATTATAGATCTAACCAACCACAACACAGTCATTGGACAATCAGCTTTTGTTATTTCTGCATGTGATATTGTGTCAACGGTGGAGAAGCCCAAGAAATATATTCTAGATAACATTGCAGAAGGAAGGGCAGATCTGCAGGTAGTAGTGACTAAACATATACATTCTTTTGCTAAGCACAAGCTTGAGTGTGGAAGGATGGCAGAAACTATTGTGATCACAGGAGGAGATTTTTCCACACAGAAACAGTATCCCTTCCCACATAAAGCCAGACCTTATATTTCTAGTACTATTAAGTCTCTGCTGCAACAAAGAATCATTCATAAATGTACTTCAGAATATAATTCCCCAATTTGGCAGTGCAAAACCCAGATGGGTCGTGGTGCCTTATTATTGATTACAATGCTCTACAGCCAAAATGCTTCTGAAATAAATGTAGTCAAACTTTACTAATTCTGGGTCACTGAGAACAAAAATGATGCTTAAAATTGTTGATTGGCTCTAGTTTTCAAGATATGCTATTGGGTCAGTATATACGACCCTTGACTTGGGAATGGTGGAGGATAAGTGAGTTATAAAGGGAAGGGATCTCAATTTAAACCAGAAATACACCTTTGACTGGATCTATGAATAAATCTATGACTGGGTTTGGACAGTACTTGCTTTTTAGGCAAAACAATGAATGATGCAATCTGAAGCTGGTATTGCGTCATACATTATATGAATTGCATCATGTTATTCCTAGAAGTCATGGATGATGCAATCATAATGAAGCTTACATCACTCTGCTGAACAAATTGCCCTATATCAGCTCTAGAAATCAAACAGTGTCATGCTCTCCTATTTGTCAGTGTTTGATTTTGCAAAGGGACACATTTCTGTTTAGCCAAAGTGAGCAGAGATGCCTCGTACTTGTGTGAACAGTGCAGATAACTTCTGCTATGTTTGTGGTGAAGTGACTTTTGCATCACAAAAGCGCAGTATAACCACTATGGTTAAGAAAGCCTATCACCTTTATTTTGGCTGCAAAATTGGAGATCAGGACAAGAGGTGGGCCTCACACATATACTGCAACACTTGTGCAACAAATCTTCGCCAGTGGTTGAACAGGAAAAGGAAATCTATGCCTTTTGCAGTGCCAGTGATTTGGAGAGAGCCAACAGATCATACCAGCAATTGTTACTTCTGCATGGTGCCTCCAGTTGGGAAAGGTGTGTCAAAGAAGAAAAAGTGGACTGTGCATTATCCAAACATTCCAACAGCTATACGCCCAGTACCCCACGGAGAAGGACTTCCGGTTCCTGATGCACCAGAATCATTCTCACTTGAGTCAGACGAGGAAGAGGATGAAACTTCTGGTCCTGAACCATCAATGTCACAGGACCCACATTTTCTCCCATCCTCCTCCTCTGAACCACACCTTATAACACAAGGTGAACTGAATGACCTTGTCAGGGATTTGGAACTACCCAAGAGTAAGGCAGAGCTGTTGTGCTCCAGACTACAGCAGTGGAATCTCCTGACAGGTGATGTTAGGGTTTCCATGTTCCGTGACCGTCAAAAGGATCTTGTCCCATTCTTCTTCATGGAAGGTGATCTTGTAGCCTGCAACAACATCGATGGTGTGATGGCAGCCCTCAACATCGTTCACAATCCAGATGAGTGGAGACTGTTCATTGATTCATCGAAGACGAGTCTTCAAGCTGTTTTACTGCATAATGGCAATGTTTTGCCATCAATTCCAGTTGGTCATGCAGTCCATATGAAGGAAACCTATGACAACATGAAACACCTTTTGAGGTGCATAAACTATGACCAACATCAGTGGCAGCTTTGTGGCGATTTGAAGGTTGTTGCTCTCTTGCTTGGTCTGCAGACTGGATACACAAAGTACTGCTGTTTTCTCTGCGAATGGGATAGTCGTGCAAGAGATTCCCACTACATCAGGAAAGATTGGCCACTCCGACAGTCATTGGAGCCTGGGAGGAAAAGTGTTCAGCATCCACCACTTGTTGAATCAAGGAAGATTTTGTTACCACCCTTACACATCAAGCTGGGTCTGATGAAGAACTTTGTCAAGGCCATTGACAAAACACAAGCAGCTTTCAAGTAACTCCGTGGAAAATTTCCAAGGTTAAAGTGAAGCTAAGATAAAGGAAGGTGTCTTTGTTGGTCCTCAGATTCGTGAGCTTCTTCGAGATGATGCATTTGACCATGCACTGCGTGGCAAGGAAAAGACGGCATGGAAAGCCTTCCAGTTAGTGGTGATAAATCTTCTCGGAAACAACAAGGCAGACAACTACAGGTTGTTGGTGGAAAACCTCCTCAAGGCATACAAAAGCCTTGGTTGCAACATGTCACTAAAGATACATTTTTTTGCACTCTCATCTAGATTTTTTTCCACCGAACTGCGGAGCAGTGAGCGACGAGCACGGCGAGCGATTTCACCAGGACATTGCAACAATGGAGAAACGCTATCAGGGCAAATGGAGCCCATCAATGCTTGCAGACTATTGCTGGACAGTGACAAGAGATGCTCCATTTAATGAATACAAGAGACAAGCCAAGAAGCGCCGAGTAGACACTGAATAGGACTAAACTATGTACATAAGAGTTTTTTGCCTTTTGTTTCATAATAAATTTTATTTATATAACCCTTTTGCTGACTTTTAAAGTGTTATATAAATAGGACAGGTGAAATATTATCATGTAAAGCAACCATAAACACATGAAAAGACCTAGGTTTACAATTTATGATTAAAACTCTACTATCTACACAATATACATAGACATAAAATGTAAAAACTTAAATATCTTAGAAACAGTAGCCAATCAGTTGTTTTAATTGTCATATTTGAATTCAGCACATCAAAATACATAATAAATAGCACATTTTATCTCTGAAGCATACGACTTCTCAAAAATTGTAGACCAGTATATCGAAGATTAAACCAAGCCACACTGGTCTGTGTCACTACAGTGGCCAACATGCCTGACATGATTAACTCTGTTGATACAAAGCAGAGTGATTTTCCACCCATTGATGTTTCAAATGATTATTGGTTGTTACCAGTTGCTAAGGAAAGTCAATATCATCTGGCGTTTATGTTTGAAGGCATTCAATATGCCTTCACAGTCCTTTTCTTTCCCAAAGATTTCAAAACAGTCTTGTGACATTTCATGGGCAGATGAGGTTTTGTCTAGGTTTTACATAAGAACATAACATACATAAGAACATAAGATTGGCCCTACTGGGTCAGACCAAAGGTCCATCTAGCCCAGGATCCTGTCTTCCGACTGGCCAGTGCCAGGTGCCCCAAAGGGAATTAACAGAACTGGTAATCATCAAGTGATCCATCCCCTGTTGCTCATTCCCAGCTTTTGGCAAACAGAGGCTAGGGACACAATTCCTGCCCATCCTGTCTAATAGCCATTGATGGACCTATCCTCCATGAATGTATCTAGTTCTTTTTTGAACCCTGTTATGGTCTTGGACTTCCACTAATAATACCACTAATAATTTTTTTTGCCCTTTTCTGAACGTTTTCCAATTCCAATATATCTTTTTTTGAAATGTGGTCGCCCCATCTCAAAAAAGATATATTGGAATTGGAAAATGTTCAGAAAAGTTTCATGTTTTCCAAACCTTCTGTTTTATTTCAGTATTTGGATGATATTTCTTTAGCATCTGAAACTCAAAAGGAAAGCCTGGAGCACCTGGACGAGTTTTTGCAAATTTATCAAATAGGCAGGATTAAAGTTCAGTCCAACACAGGTGCAATTGGTGATCACATAGGTTTCCTTTTTAGGTATTTCCTTACCACAGAGAGGCAGGATACCAGCCCAACAGAAGGTGGATATAATCTGAGAATTGCCTAAGACCACTGACATAATTTCTTTACGATCTTTTCTAGGGTTGGCAGGATACCATCAGGAATGTATTTTTAACTTTGCTTCCATTGCAAGTCCACTGTATAATCTGAAGAAGAAGGGGGTTGCTTGGGCCTGGGCAGATCAGCATGTGTATAATTGAAACAAGCCATCATACAAGCACACGGGCTGATCAGCTCAGATCACAGCAAATTGTATCACCTAGAGGTCTCTGTGAGTACTACTGCACTTGCAGCAGTAGCTTCTCAAGAGAGACATGGGATAATCATGCCAGTAGCCCATGCCTCTAGATGAATGAGCCCAGCAGTGCTCAAGTATTCCACCTGTGAAAAATATTTGTTGGCCACCAGCTGTGCAATCAAGGACTTTGTGTTTTTAATTGGCTTAAACTCAGTAATGCTGCCATCCCCTCCAGTTCTTGCTTTCTAATTGAATCAAGGATGGATAGGTGTTTAATGCTCCGTTGGTACACTGGACTTTTTTGTAGCAGGAAAAGGAGATAACCCTGACCTCAGTATAAACCCCATCTCTGTTACCAGGTACACTGTTGTATTCTGGGGACCCTCATGTGATGCCCAGATGCTGATCAAGGGAAAACCTTAAACCAATTATTCACAGTGATGCTTCCCCAGGTAAAAGCCACAGAGGGATATTGCTTTTTCACAGATAGGACCAGCTGCTATTATACAGGATTTGGAATTTATGGCGTTCCCCCAGAATCCAAGGAAGGAACAGTCTATTCCTGTACATTCCAAACTAAAGCCAAAGGAGATGGAGGTTGCCTAGAAAATGTCCATGTGTCCCACACTCCACCCAGTATGCAGAACTGTCCATCACCACAAAGTTCCACCCCATTATTATTTTCTCAGATTCAGCATGGGTATGTAACTCACAGAATTTTTGCCAGTGTTTGATGCTTATAGGTTTACATCCTTGAGACGGATCCCCACTCAGATATGCACCACTCCTGCAGTATATCTGCAAGTTAGTAATAAAAGTGTCCATTCCAGGATGGTAAACAATAGTTCAGAAGGAATGTAGTAAAACTGAACACCCAGGAAAACTATCATGCTGATTCATTGGCTAAGGAAGGAGTCCCTAGTGGGATTCCATGAGAGAAAACTAGTCAGGAATATCCCATTGTAATCCCAGGTTTTGTGGGAGCTGCAAAGGAATAACCCAAGAAAGAGGTCCCAGATCTCAAATTTTTCAGGAAAGGATCAAGAAATAGTGAACGTGATTAGGCAATTATTCAAATCAGGAGAAGGACAGGAAACATGGGCATCGTTACCCAAGAACTTCCCTTATAAAAATGCATGAACTCAGGCTGTATGTGGAAAGGGAGTATTGATATACCTTGGAGAACATTTTCTGGTGTGGGCAGTATCATTTTTGATATGCAGGGAAATATATAATTAAAATGATGTAGCCACTTACCTCAGTAGGTTGGTGGCTGTGCATGAGGGTGGATGTGCAGCAGTATTGTGAGAATTGTTTGGTATGTGCACAAAATGATCCTACCCTTGCAAGAAGAAATGCCCCATTATGATTCCAGATGTATAGAGACCATTGGCAAGCTTTGCAAATTGACTTTGTGGGACTATGATGAAAAACTTAAAGGGAAAACCAATACCTCCTTATTATCATTGATCCATCTCTCAGTGGGGTGAAGCATTTCTCATTAGGACAAATACTGCTCTAGCCACTTCGAGAATCTTAGTGGAACACATTTTCTCTTGCTGGGGACACCCTACCAAGTTGAGGCAGATGAAGGAACACATTTATAGAAGTGTTCCAAAAGTGCCTACAGTGGTTGGAAGTGCAACCCAAATATGGACAGTCCAATGGATTGCCTGTTCCTCTCAGATGGGCATAAGTGGTTCTGTAGGGGTAACATGTCTGAGGTAACAACCCCACTGTGTGGCCAGCTGGAAAGGTACCAATGCAACCTACTGAAAGTCAATGCAACACTCGTGCCATGTCCAGTTCAACTAACCAAGTGGAAATCTCCCATGAAGCAGATGACTACTATGGAGAGATACAGTATTGTGTAGTAACTAACTGCAAGAGTTTTATTATGGTCAAATTAGATGGGTGGTTGCAACTCCAAACTTTTGTTTTAAGCCAAAAGTACATATGATAATTGGGCATAGAACAGTTTCTCCTGTACCTGGTTTTGAAAATGAGACTATTAAGATATAACCCAGCAAAACATCACAGTCTTTCATGCACATGTACTACCATTAGATTTATAGGTAAAACAGTTGTTAGAATGGAAATGTTCACGTTTAATTGAAATTAGCATTAACGGGGAACAAGCAGAACAAACACTGAATAAGCTATTAGATGGAACAGATGAAGTATTAACCACCCCTATAGGGATAGAAATTGAATGGACGGGATGGATTGTTGTCCACAGTATCCTCACTACAAGCATTATTTTTGCCTTATGTTATATGAGAGGAAAGATTAAGATATCAAATCAAGAAATGCCCAGGAACCGACCCTGTTCAATCCAACCTATTTCCATTCCCCTTTTAACCACAGTTAATTCACAGGCAGCATCCATGAATTTTAAAATGCATGTGCAAGTACTTACAGAAACAACATTTTACATTTGCAAAGATGAGTATTTGCATTGGCGGTGCTTGAACAGTCATCCAACTGAGGAACAGAAACAATACCAAGTGTCTTCTCTGATCAGCCATAATAAATCGTCATAACTTTAATACAGAATATCAAATAATAGAGATTTTGAGACCTGTTCATGATCAATTCACAATTTGAAAAAAAAGTTTTCCAAATAATATTCTAACAAAATAATGTTGAGGAATTATAGGGCGCAGTTCTCCATTGGACCAAAGAAAGTGGGTGCAAAGTGGATATAAAACACTTTCAAATTAGGATGGCAGCATTTTACAGCCACTTTTCTCTCAATTTGTGTATATTTCTATGCAAGGCAACACATGGCAAAGAAAGATCAGTCTCATGATCTCTAAAATCACTGGATACATTAATATGTTAGTTATTCACTCAGCTCAATTTCCTAGCATTTAAGGTGAGTTATGTTTTACTGTACATCTCACTTAATGCTACTACATCAGCTGCTTCCCACACATTCCTGAAGACCAGGCTGAAGGTCACATACTCAGGCCATGTCCACACTACAAACTTTTGTCAACACAATCTACATTGGCATAAAACTGCCGCAGTAAGTACATTGCTTGTGCGCATGTATACTTGGCTCCTTGTGTTGGTGGTGCACATACTCACCAGGAATTCTTGTATTGGTGCATGGTGCATTGCACCATGAGTAGGTGTCTGTAATAGGGACTCAGTCCACCCCTATCTTCTTCCCTGCAGAAACTGCACAAGCTTCTCCAGGTGTACATTTATGACCCTTTATTTCTAGTTTTCTTGACCTATATCACCACAGTCCCCTGCAACAGTCTAGTTACAATGCTAACCAAGCTTTTAGCACTTGCACCAGAACCTGAGGAGAACAGAGGTCTCCCTATTCTGAGCCCTCTGTGTGACCAACCTCAGGTAGCCGTGTTCCTCTCTCTCTGTCTCTTTCCCCCTGCACATCAGTCCTGTGACTCTTTTTATCAGTCCTGGGCTGATGGGGTTAACTGAATGTTTATCCCACCCACCTATTGGCCTGATTACATCATTACCTCAATCAGCTTCTCCTGTGGCACTAATTAACCTCCAAGTGATCAGAGTGCAGGCTCACCTATCACTCTCTGCACTCTGTCACAGTATCTCACTGTGCAACATACCACCTTCCAGTACACTCTTTTGGGAAGTTTTGGCAATGCATGATGGGACTAAATTAGTCACACGTGGGTGTCTGAAAGCATGGGGTCAACTTCCCAGATTGCAACTCTCTACATCCCATAATGTCATCTGTATCCCATAATTTTCATGCCTTATTTTTCAAAGTCCAACAAACCTGCGTTGCTGTCACCATCTCTGACTGAAGCATGGAGTCTGTACTGCGCTGCACTATTTTCATGAGCGTCACAAGCACAGAGCGTGCAATCCTGCAGTATATGTAGAGCCACAAGAAGAACTGATTAGTGGGGAACATGATGATTTCATGGAGGACAGACTGCTGTGAAACATAGCAAGAATCAATTCAAGGTTGTAGGTGATGTTCATGGAGCAGCTGCAGGTGGTGAAGCGATGCTTCAGGGCCTGAGAAACAAGCACTAACTGGTGTGATTGCATCATAATGCAAGTTTGGGATGATGAGCAGTGGCTGCAGAACTATTGGATGCACAATGTCACATTCCTGGGTGTGTGTGCCGAGTTCACCCCAGCCCTCCAACACAGGGACACAAAATGAGAACGGCACTGACAGTGGAGGAGCAACTGGTGATCACACTGTGGAAACTTGAAATGCCAGATTGCTACAGGTCAGTCAGAAATGAATTTGGATTAGGGAAATCCACAGTGGGGTCTGTTGTCATGCAAATGTGGAGGGCCATTAGTCTGCCTCAGGACTGTGACTCTCGGTAACATACAGGACATAGTGGATGGATTTGAAGCAATGGGGTTCCTGGAGCATCAGATGGCACACATCTCTATTTTGGCACTTGACTTGCCATAAAGTACATCAACAAAAAGGGCTACTTTTCTATGGATATGCAAGCATTGGTGGATCAGTGGGGATGCTTCACCAACATTAATGTTGGCTGGTCAGGGAAGGTGCATGATGCTTGCATCTTTAAGAACACACAGGCCTTTTCAGAAAGCTGCAAGCAGGGACTTTCTTTGCTGACCAGCAGATTACCATTGGGAATGTTAAAATGCCAATAGTGATCCTGGGTGACCCAGACTACTCCTGGCTCTCCTGGGTTATGAAGCCATATATGACCAACATGACAGCACCAAAGAATGATCCAACTTCAGCTCATCAGGTGCAGAATGAGAGTTGAATGTGCTTTTGGATATTTGAAGGGATGCTGGAATAGTTTACTCCCAAGATTGGGCCTCAGTGACGAAGTCAGTATTCACCCACGAAAGCTTATGCTCCAATACATCTGTTAGTCTATAAGGTGCCACAGGACTCTTTGTTGCTTTTTACAGATCCAGACTAACACGGCTACCCCTCTGATAAATATCCCAATGGCTATAGCTGCCTGCTGTGTCATGCATACTATCTGTGAAGCAAAGGGGAAAAAGTTTCTGCCAGGGTGGAAGTGGAGTGGCTGTCTGCTGAGTTTGAACAGCCAGCCACAAGAGTTATAGAAGCACTCAGTGTGCAGCTATTCTGTTCAGGGAGGCTTTGAAAGACCATTTTAACAGTAAGCCAGGGTAATGTGTTTTATTTTATGCACTCTAGCAGGCCCTGCTCTTTTGAGGCCTGTTAGGAATTTTGTGGTGATTGCTATAATGGAGCAATATAACATGGTCAATACATCTATTAATTTTGTTTCTGGCTTTTCCGATCAGTTGTGTCACATTGTCAGTAACAATTAATTGGTTGTTTTCAAACCTACTAAGCACTAGGTAGCAGATGTTGCAAACTAATAAAGATGAGTTATGTTTTAAATAAAAGAAGTGTATTTTGTAAAGGAATTCAATGAAAACATTGTGAAATTTTAACACTTAGTAAAACTTAAGTTCTGTTTTCTTAATTTATTATGAAGGAGAAAGAATATTCATGTCAATTTCAGCAACACATACATCAATTGTGGCTTGCACAGATCAGTGTATGTGAAGCTGTAATTGTCTTTAATGTCCCCCTGTTGTGGAGTGTTAGGGGTAGTGCAGCAACCCTTGTTGCCACATGGACTATTGAGGGGAAGGATATAGGGAGGTCCCAATACTGAGTTCTCAATGGGCTGCAGAGGGAGGTGGGCCCAGGATTGTTGAATCTGTGTTTGCTGCCTGAAAAGCCCCATTGTGTCCTAGTGAATCTCCGTCTTCTTTTCCTGAGCCTTTATCCTCTTCACTCTTTCCTTCTCCAGGCTGTCCCCAATGTCCTTTCTCCAGGCCCTGTGATCACAGTCTGGTACAGCACTGTCTTCCTGTACTCTTCTGCTGTCCCCTGTGTCCTCTTCTTTCTGCTCTTCATTTGGCTCAGGAATTCTGCAGAGGTGGAGGTGGGAGGCTCTGAAGTCTGCAATGGCAGCAGCTGCAGGTAAAACACACAGCGGTATCATTGTCAGTCTATTCACTGTGGAAACTGAAAGTTAAGATGCACAACTCACTCTCCTTGCTCCCGTAAAGTTTTCATTACTACATTGTCATTTCTGCTTGGGATTGCTTAGTCACAGCACCAGCCATGGTGAGTATGGCCTGCTGAGGGTTAGGCAAATGAGGAGGGAATTGTTAAGTTACATGAACCTAGTAGTATAGGGTAACAAAGGCAGAGAGAGCACAGCTGTTGTTGGTGTCCCAAAGCCTCCCAGGCCAGTATGCTGCTAGCCTTTGTACTGCAGTGGTGTTTGCTGAAGTTATTGCTGACTGGCATAGGAAAGTGTCCTACTGTGGAGGAAGAAATAAGGCAGCACTCCCTAGAAACCTTTGACACAGGATTTCAGAGTATCTCTATGAAAGTTTCATCAAGATCTCTCAGGAGGATTCAAGAGACATCCCTGTGTACATAAAAAAATGGCTCCATATGGTCCCCCCTGCCTAACTCAAGAACGGAATGAAAAGTAAATAGCAACTCTACTCCTCTTGGTTGTATCACTACCTCTGCTAGCATGAGTAAATCAATGACATGTCAAAAGCTGTGTCCTGTTATTCTGGGGGAGGGGGTGAGGCAGCCCTGTAAATGAAAATGTATCGACACATTAGCCTAAGGTTCCTTCCCCTGCACCGAGCTCATCTGTGATCGACTGGCAGGACTGGCTGGGCTGTGGTGGAGTAAAAAAACAGGTCCTGGCTCACTGTGCAGCTGGATCCCCCAGTCACCTGTCCCCCATACTCCTTTTCCTTTTCCTCATCCACCTCCTCCTCCTTGCTGTTCATGGCTCCTTGGAGGTATCCATGTTGGTGAGCAGGGTGATGATGGGGTCTCCAGTGAGTATGGCATGCAGTTTATTGTAAAAGCAGAAAATCTGTGGCTCAACACTGTCTTGGTTGTTGGCTGCACTGGCCTTCCGGTATGCCTGCCATAGCTTCTTGGCTTCCACGTGGTGCTGATGTTGGTCCCTGTCGTACCACTTCTCCTGCACCCCTGAGCAATCAGCAATCAGTAGATGTTGATGTTTATACAGCTGGTGCAAAGCTGTGCCTGCCAATATCTCCTTTCTACTCCAGGCAGGAGCACATCTGGAGCGTGTAGCTGTCATGGTCAGCTGCACAGTTGCACTCAACAAGGGAATGCTGATAGGTGTGCTCGCCAAGCCAGGCAATCAGGAAAGAAATTTCAAAAAAGTGTGCAGCTTTAAAGTCAGGGAGAGGCTTCCAGGATCTGTGACCACTTCGTGATGACCAGAGCAGTAGCTGGATAACCTGGGGCTATTGTGGGACAGCTACTGGAAGACAGTTAGGATTGACATAAGTAACACAGTATCTACATTCACACTGTGTTGACCTAAGTACATTGACGGTGGCTCAGTGCTGCTTGGGCAGATGGTGTTACTATTTTGGTGTAACAGGGCACCTACATCAGTGGGAGACAAATTTAAGTGTACACACATGCACAACCCAGTTGACGTAAGCTGCCTTGCATCAATCTAACTTTGTAGTGTAGACCATGCTTCAACTGGGCTACAGGAAGGGCTGCAATTGCAGCTCACAGTCACCATAGCCCATGGCAGTGTCAGGTGAGCAGGCAGCCAAAAGGCCTCTGTTTCACCTGCTGGGTCTGAACAGAGAAGGAGCAGGCAAGTGGTGGCAGCAGCAAGCAGAGGCAAGAATAGAAGGTGAGAAGATCCAGTAATGGCTGCAGGCTCCTCCTCATCCTTGAGCAATGAGCCAATTTCCCCCTCTCCCAAGAAAGTCAATTCTATTCTGTCCCCCCATGCACACCCAGCTGCTCTTAGCTTCCACACCCCTTCAGCTCCCACAAAACTTCCCTCAGTTACCCCTCCTTCCTCCTGGAGACCCCCACAAATCTAGCTGTTCCCAAATTCCCCCAGGTTACCCAGATACACCCTCCAAACATCCCCACAAATGTAGCTACCTTTGCCCCCACCTCATCCAGAACTCCCCCAGACACCTAGCTATCCCCAGCTCACCTCGGCCCATCACCTCCCAGCTACCTTCCTGGACACTTCCACAAAGACAGCTATCCCTATCTTCCCCTCCAGACATCCTCTCAAACTCACCTTCTCCCACAGCTGGCTGACAGCCCATAGCTACCACCATCATCTGCCCAGGGACCCCCACAAATCAACTTACCTTAGCCCCTGCTGACACTCTTCAGCACTCACTCACCTGTAACCCCTGAAAAGTTTTGTGCATCTCCATGTTCTATTCCCATCACTGCTTGGGGAAGGGCATTTTGACATTAAATTGAAGGTCATGGTTGTATACACATTATTTGAAAATATGCAAAAAAATTCCAATATTTTATAATAATTTGCATATCTGTCACATACAACTGCACAAAAGTTGGCAGCTGGACCTGTTATGTTTATTGACTATATTCAAGTCACAGTACTCACTCAGTGGAATTCTGTTTGGCTACTGACTAAAAAACCTGCTAGTCCTAGTTAATCTTAATGTAAATTTGTTTACTTAATAAAGCCTTAGTCTGCAATTTTTACACCAGTATTTGCTAAGGCCCTGATTTAGCAAAGTTTTTAAGCATATGCCTAGATTTAAGCATGCAAATAGTCCCATCACATGCTTAAAGTTTGGCATATGCTTAAATACCACACTGAAAAAGAAAGAGGACTGCTAGCATGACTAAATAAGTACTACTTTGTGTAAGGAAGGCATGGCTTCCAACAATCCTAAAGTGGGCAGGAGTTTTGCAAACCCATCCTAGGTGGTTACAGTCTAGGTTAATACCTTAGAAACTGCACAGCTGGAGGGTTTTATTCTGGAGTGCTGGCCTCTTGCGTACCACTAAGGGTAACAGTGCAGAACATGAAGCAGACCTGCTGAATTCCTGGCCAATCTGTGTTTTGTGATTTGCCGACTATTTTTTTTTTTAAACTCTGTGCCTTCTGGATGGTGGTGGTGGTTACTTAGGCAGTAGGAGGACATCTACAGCAGGGTCCTTGGAGGCTTGTGGGGACAGTACAGCAGCTTTATTACTACTCAGGAGTTGCCTGTAATGGAAAATTTATTGCACTATGTAATTTGGAGAGGAGGGTGAGAAAAATCTTTTTTGGGGGGAGGGGAGATTAATTTGGTGGGGAGGGTAAAAATGTGGGATGTGAACACACATTGATTAATCTGTAATGAGGAATTTAGGGATAGGGAAAATCACAAACTTCCCTCCTTAGATCCCAGTAGAAGAAGAAATTGGAGAAGGCTAAAGATACGGGGAGATGTCCATTCCCCCTCGCATCCTCCAATGGGGAGAGAGTCCATGGAGCGACCAGGTGGTGGAAATTATGAGAAGACATGGGAATGGGACGGTCAGTTGCAGACAGTATGCATGCCTCAAGAGGATGCTGTATGTAATGGTTTCTGCATGGCTTCTGACTGTTGAAATGAACTCTTTCAACCTTTTGAGGCCTGAAAATTGAGATATTCACATCAAAATCCTAAACACTATCCAGGATAAGCTCAGCATCCCCTTGCCCTTTGGTTCTTTTGATGAATTGTCCTGGGACAATTATTTTAAATATTGGCATCTGTATTAAGGGTTGCAGAATTGTGCCCTGACCATTGTAAGGGAGCTACAAGTCTTGGAAACCCTTGCACTGTATGCTGAAACACTAGCACCATTGACAGGTTGTTTATTTGCTTGCTAGGTCCTAATAACCTCCTAGACAGTGAGAACAGCTACTGGCAACTTAACTACAATAACATCACAAGATGAATCGTGGTAATGGGTATAACATATGAGGGCTAATTTATTTAATATAAAATATGATTGAATAGCCTGAATACAAAATATCTTGAACAAGAAAGGAACGTTTACATCTTTTCAGTGGTTTGGATATTTCACGCATGCTGCAGTGTGATTCAGAAAGATTATAGATGGGCCCCACTCTTCTAACTGAAAAGACAGACTATTGTTTATCAAATTTTTAAAAGTCCACTGTTGTATGCAAAACTATGGATGCATGCGAATAAGCTGTTTATTGTCATAAACACCAACATGCATGCATTGGGGAATTGCTTGAAAGCAAGTTGAGTGTGCAGAAAACGGGGCATTGTAAAACATCTCCCATTATTCTTATTTATTATTTACTGAGTGTCCTTGGTGCTGTATGAAACAACATTTTTGATAGTTATCAAATTATTTTAATGGCTTCTGGGTATTCATGGTTTTGGATAGGAACCACATCTTTCTCTATGTTAAGAGCTGATATAAATGGCAGCACAAAGGAAGCCATTTGCAGTGCACAAAAATAAGTTTTATTGGTCTTACAAAACCCATCAGCGATATCACATATTCTTGAGTGCCACCTACTGTTACCTTATCTATTAACTGACTATTCTCTTATATACAGACATATGTACAGCATTCTCGTAACCAAAGCAATGGTATCTGTTAGGAGTTTGCTGGAGAGGTTGAATTGTTTTTTGGGTGTATGATGCAATGCAGTTTATGTGTGGTTGTGAGAAGTGTGTTTTGGGTGGAGGATGCAGAGATGGTAGAGTAGTTGTATTAATGATGACATTTTGAAGTTTTTATATTTACCAGGTGAACATTGCTTTAATATTTAGTAAATAACCACCACAGAAACACCACATCGTTTAAAAACCATATTAGAAATCCAAAACCCACTTACATGATTTCATAAACAGATTTTTATTAGGGCTGTCGATTAAGCAAAGATAACTCACATGATTAACTAAAAAAAAAATTGTGATTAAAAAAATTAATCACGATTAATTGCAGTTTTACTTGCCCTGTTAAGCAAGTGAAATTTATTAAATATTTTTGGATGTTTTTCTACATTTTCAAATATATTGATTTCAATTACAACACAGAATACAAAGCCTATAGTGCTCCCTTTATATCATTATTATTGATTATTAATATTTGAATTCTAAAAAGGATAAACAAAAGAAAGAGTAATTTTCAATTCACCTCATACAAGTACTGTAGTGCAATCTCTTTATCATGAAAGTGCAATTTACAAATGTAGAATCTTTTTGTTACATAACTGCACTCAAAAACAAAACAATGTAAAACTTCAGAGCCTAAAAGTCCACTCAGCCCTACTTCTTGTTCATCCAGTTGCTAAGACAAACAAGTTTGTTTACATTTACGAGAGATACTTCTACCTGCTTTTTATTTACAGTGTCACCTGAAAGTGAGAACAGGTGTTCGCGTGGCACTTTTATAGCTGGCATTACAAGGTATTTAAGTGCTAGATATGCTAAACATTTGTATGCCCCTTCATGCTTTGGTCATCATTCCAGAAGACATGCTTCCATGCTGATGATGCTCATTAAAAAAAAATAATGTGTTAATTAAATTTGTGACTGAACTCCTTGGGGGAGAATTGTATGTCTCCTGTTCCATTTTACCCACATTCTGCCATATATTTCATGTTATAGCAGTCTCGGATGATGACCCAGCACATGTGATTTGTTTTAAGCCACTTTCACTGCAGATCTGACAAAACTCAAAGAAGGTACCAGTGTGAGATTTCTAAAGATAGCTATGGCACTCCACCCAAGGTTTAAGCATCTGAAGTACCTTCCAAAATCTGAGAGGGATGAGGCATGGAACATGCTTTCAGAAGTCTTAAAAGAGCATCACTGTGATGCGGAAACTGCAGAATCCAAACCACCAGAAAGAAAATCAACCTTCTGCTGGTGGCATCTGACTCAGATGATGAAAATGAACATGCGTCTGTCTGCATTGCTTTGGATACTTATCCAGCAGAACCTGTCATCAGCATGGACGCATGTCTTATGGAATGGTGGGGCATACAAATGTTTAGCATATCTGACATGTAAATATCTTGTAATGCCAGCTACAAAAGTGCCATGCAAATGCCTGTTCTCACTTTCAGGTGACATTGTGAACAAGAAGTGGGCAGCATTATCTCCTGCAAATGTAAACAAACTTGTTTGTCTTTGCAATTGGCTGAACAAGAAGTAGGACTGAGTGGACTTGTAGGCTCTAAAGTTTCACACTGTTTTATTTTTGAATGCAGGTTTGTTTTATATAATTCTATATTTGTAAATTCAACTTTCATGATGAAGAGATTGCATTACAGTACTTGCAATGGGGGAATTGAAAAATACTATTTCTTTTGTTTTTTTTACAGTGCAAACATTTGTAATCAAAAATAAATATAAACTGAGCACTGTACACTTTGTATTATGTGTTGTAATTGAAATCAATATATTTGAAAATGTAGAAAACATCAAAAAATATTTTAATAAATGGTATTCTACTATTTTTAACAGCACAATTAATTGCACGATTAATCGCAATTAATGTTTTTAATTGCTTGACAGCCCTAATTTTTATATTGCTGAGATATCTTAATTAGAGCTGTGGAAAGCAGCTTGCAGGAAAGCCTGGTAATCAAGCCACATGAAAGCACAGCCAATCAGCAGAGAGACTAATGCTGGTTATTATGGGGCTGTCTGATCTGCTGCAATGTGAAAGCATTTAGCTAAATTTGGTGCACACGGTGGTTGTGAACAGAGCAGGAGCACTGGCAGAAGTGGCTCTCTCTGTATGCTGGTGCTGTGTGGAATATGTGCATGAGTTGATTTTACTTCTGTCTTACAAATCTGAATTATGGAACTTTTTCCTCCAGCTGGGGAGAAAACTTGGAATCAGGATAGTGTTTTGCTTTGTGTTCAGGTGAAACAAAGGGAAAATACTTTTTGGTCAGTTCAGATGGGGTAGCATTTGGATGCTGCTTGGTACTCCTTCCATCTTGACATAAAACTGTGATAACGATTCCCTGTGTGTCCATCTTTTGTATTCATAGTATAGTATTTCCTACACACTTCTTTAGTTTCATTGTGAGATGATTATATACTATAATATCTATAGTATATATATACTGCATCAAATACTGTACTGAATTTGAGATCTATTGTGTGTTCACAATATTTCCTTAATTCACCAAGCCTTATCAAAGCAAGAAATTAAGTTAGTTTGGAATGATTTATTTGCAGCTACTACATGTTGCCTACTATTTATCACCTTGCTTTCCTCTAGGTGTTTACAAATTGACTGCTTTAATAAATGTTCTAGCAATTTACTAGCTGTTGAAGTTAAACTTGCTGTTCTGTAATTTCCTAGATTGATTCTTCTGCTATTTTAGTGGAAGTGATCCAATATATCAGACAGCTTACTCTTCTGGGAAAGTACAGTACTCCGTGAATCCAGGAGGCGGGGATATTCCAGGAGCAAATTACTACCATTACTTTACCACATCAGCGGTTCTGGCTGTGATGTTGATGGGAATTGAACAAGGCTCTTTCCGTTGCCCATCTTACTCTGTCCAGTTACAGGTGGGAAGAAAACAAGTGTATCAAAGGTCTGGTAACCCAGGAAGGACATGAGAGAGAAAAAGTCTTAATGCTTCTCATAACTCTGTGCAGGCAAGTAGCCTGAGTCAAATACTAGACCCTTTAGCTACTTACCAACTTCAATGTCATATCTCAAGTTTTTGCTTCTGTTTGGCATCATAGAATCATAGAATAGCAGGGTTGGAAAGGACCTCAGAAGATCATCTAGTCCAACCCCCTGCTCAGAGCAGGACCAATTTCCAACTAAATCATCCCAGCCAGGGCTTTGTCAAGTCTGACCTTAAAAACCTCTAAGGAAGGAGATTCCACCACCGCCCTAGGTAACCCATTTCAGTGCTTCACCACCCTCCTAGTGAAAAAGTTTTTCCTAATATCCAACCTAAACCTCCCCAACTGCAACTTGAGACCATTGCTCCTTGTTCTGTCATCAGGTATCACTGAGAACAGTCTAGATCCATCCTCTTTGGAACCCCCTCTCAGGTAGTTGAAAGCAGCTATCAAATTCCCCCTCATTCTTCTCTTCTGCAGACTAAATATCCCAGTTCCCTCAGCCTCTCCTCATAAGTCCTGTGCTCCAGCCCCCTAATCATTTTTGTTGCCCTGTGCTGTACTCTTTCCAATTTTTCCACATCCTTCTTGTAGTGTGGAAAGGATGTGGGGCTCAAAACTGGACACAGTACTCCAGATGAGGCCTCACCAATGTCGAATAGAGGGGAATGATCATGTCCCTCGATCTGCTGGCAATGCCCCTACTTATACAGCCCAAAATGCCGTTAGCCTTCTTGGGAACACTGTCGACTCATATCCAGCTTCTCTTCCACTGTACCCCCTAGGTCCTTTTCTGCTTTTCTTCTCCTGTTTCCCAATATTCTGTCCACACATTGAGTCTTACACACAACCAGATACTTCCCTGGAAACTTCCTCTGTTTTTTAATCCAGCGAACTATATCTGCCTTGCATAAATTTCTTCTTGTTCATTTGCATTTTGTTGCCCTATTTGTGGAGCAGTTTGGCCCTGTGTGCAAGGGATACCAGAAAAAGGATTACACATACACAATAAAGGCCATTGGAAAGGTGTGAATAAAGCTTCTGGGTGGATACAAAGAACCGCTATTTGCTTAAACCATTCAAAGTGAGAGAATGGAGGTCTCCCTCATACAAAATACCTTCATAATTGTGTTAACAAAATGGGTAAGGCTTGAGAAATAAAAAAGTACAGCCAGCCAAAAATGAACAGAAAACTAAGGTTATTTTGCTCCTTTATGAAGATTTATGTCTCATGCTGACTTTTTTTTTTAATTTCACCTTTGTAAGTATTTGTTTCTTTTTCCACAGTAGATAATAATAGGTCTGAAAACATGCATGTATATTAATACATGTTAAAGTACTATTCAGGCCACAGCATACATGGGTTACTGATGCATGTAAGCTCCAGAGGGCTCCTCATCTAAGCTGATCACAAGGTTGACCTACTCAGAAGCCATTTTCATCATTTTCACAAAAATAAAACTGCATGTTTGGGAACTGAGGACCCGCCCTGGTAGTATGCTTTTTCACTAACTGCTGCTTCTATAGCAGTTCACTTTGGTTTGGTGAAAACCTCTACTGGTTGATAGTGTGGCCTCCTCTTTTCTATGTGGCTAAGAGTTCCTACTTTCTAAAGGTTTCAGGTGTGGGGCCCATTTAAGACTACACTGCAGCTAGGAAATTGGAGAAGGGTCGGGAGTAGGAAATAAGGTGCTGAGTGCTTTCCCAGATGGCACTAGACAAGTCTACCCCAAGAGAAATGGAACTCTCAGGTAATCACAAAAGGAGCTGTGTGATTGCTTCAGAGGAGGAAGTATTCCTTTTGAATATAGAGCAGCCTCCATATTCCAAGTCTTTTGTGGACTCTGTAGCTGCAGAGCATTTTAGGGCTGGATGTAATTCTTAATGTATAATTTGCAAGTGAGAAGATCAATGAACACATAGTATTCAACTGCTGAGAATATAAACATTGTAGGCTTGGCCTTTCAAGTAGATAGGTGTGCAACTGCCTCAATTAGATGCTTAAATCTCTATTTGCAAGTACAAATGTCCAGTTTGCATGCACCAACAGTAACTACAAGTGAAAATCAGGCATTAAACTGAATGAACAGTCTCCTGTCTAATTTTAAAAAGATCCTGTGGTATTTTGGTCTGATGAAGAGGGAGGTGGATGGAAGAAAGAAAGGGGGATGTTGGGTATTTAGCAAAAACATTTTTTCTAAATACCATTTAGAGAGAGAACTTCCAAAATAAGACAGAAAAAGAGGAGAGGAACATTGCAGAGATCTGGCTAAGCTATAACTGGGGGAAAAGGAGCAAATAATGCTCCCCAAATAATCTTCCTTTTTTTATCCAAAGAGCTCTTAGAATGGAGACTCAGTCTAAAGGCACAGGTTCCTGAAAACAAAGAGAGGAACAGGAGGAGGATCAGACAGAAGTGTTGCAGGATCCCTCTCAGGTTTCAATGCCTCTATTACAAATGTACTGTAGTGTTTCCATCAGCCCTGCCTAGGGCTGCGACAAGCTCAGGCATGCAATCCACTTGAGCTAGGTCCATGGATCCACACCAACTTCCTCTGTAGCAATGGTAGTAATAATAAAAGAGGAAGAAATGGCATCAGGGGATAGTAAATTTAAGGTCTGTGCCACTGCCAAAAGATGCAGCAGCATCTCTCTCAACTCTGCTGTTTTTGCAACCCTGCCAAATTCACAGGGGTAACATCCATTAAAACAACATCTTCTGAAGAACAGCAGCACCGGGTTGTGCTGGCTGCCAAATGGAGAGAACAAGTCGCACAGCAAAATAGCACCACTGAGAGCCAGTTCAGCCCTTCTCCTCCACTGAAATGGTCTTTAAAAAAGGGGGGGGGGAATTAGAATCTGCCCCAATGTCTTTGGTGATGGAAAATATAGAGGCAATAATTTGGAGGGGATGTTCAAGACTTCATTGGGGGGTGGGGGATAGACTAAAACCTGCAATGGGAGAATGATCCTAAAACCTGAGTATCCTAATTTGTGTGCCTACAGCAGTCCTCCCCATTAACACATACAGTACGTCAAGTGCGACATTGGCTCTTCTGGCTCCCAGACAATTTTTCCTTTTATGCAGTCTTTTGTCAGTACCTGCAAAGCTGCATAAGTATCATTAAAGGTGTTCCATAGGTAACAAATGCACCTTGGGATGAACGTGTAGAATAACATGTAATTTTCTTGGAGCAAGAACCATGTCTTTCCCTATGTCCCTGTGTCTGTCGCTTTATAGAACAACGTTTAATGGAAAAAATAGTTTAGGGCATGCAGTCTCTTATCTACACATCTGATGTATTGAGGGAGGGGATAGAGGGCTGTTGTATAGTGCACCTTGTTTGTAAATTTCTCCTCTGCATCCTAGATGAGATAAGGTGCAGAGTCAGAGTGGTAGCAAGAGTGGGACTTGGATAAGCAGAAGGAAAATGCCAGAGCACTATGTAGAAATACAACAAACAAACAAAACCTGAATCTTTGATTTAAATTTTTTCTTTCATCAATGTCCAAGGGAAGGGCATTCACATATGCTCCCTTGGTCAATGGAAAATCTACTCGTTATACAGTTTTTCTTTCAAATCAAAGTGCTTTTGTTATGTAGTTTTAGTTTTATTATTGCAATTTCCCCACCCCCTGCTTTTTAAAATTAGATGTTTAAATGAAAATGTTTAAAGTGAGTTACAAAGACTTCTGTGATCAGACAGTTCCAGAGACTGAAGTCAGAGTTATCCAGATTTTGGTTGTGAAATATTTTCTGTTTTTTTTCCCTCCATTTTTTGCCCTATCTTGCCACTGATTTGTGGGCAGACTGCTGTTAAAACATTGGTACTTTGAGGTATATAGTGTGATGAATGGAACAGAAGAATATGAGGTTTCAGGGAAGATATATATTTTTGTGAGACTAGAGGCTCAGGGATGTAGGATGCATATCCCATGAAGCTTGTGTTGCTGACTGACAATATTATCCCCATTTCATAAAACAAATCCTTGTTTGTTAATAAACTCAGGGGTTAAATAATTGACTCATTGAAAGCAATGATAACACTTTCATTGACATCACTGGTGTAGTAGTTTCTCCTAGGGAGTTTATCTTCCCATTATGTATTTTAATTTTTTCTTCAGTGTTCTTTCCATGACTCAAGTGACCTTCTGTCTCCTTTTTCTGAGAGGAAAAAAGCCATAAATCATGGTTCCAAATTAAACATCAGCAGAAAGAAAAATCTCATGAAATTGAGTAACTAAAAGGCCTGATTCCTCACTCCCTGGCACTCTGGGTCTTTTACACATGTGCAAAGTGAGTGTACAATACTATCAAACCAGAGTGGCAATGTTACACATTCACTTTGCACTTACTTTGCACATATGTAAATGTCTTCATTAGGTACTAAACCAGGGGTC
>NW_020664372.1:1440146-1465271 GCF_002925995.2 Terrapene triunguis | reverse complement strand
GAGGGCTACAGGAGGACTAGTTCATTGGCCTGAGGGCCGCATCACTGACACACCCCCCCCTCGCTGCCCCTGCCCCTGCCCCCACTCCACCCCTTCCATGAGGCCCTGCCCCTGCCCTGCCTCTTCCCACCCCTTCCCTGCCCCCATTCCAACCCCTTCCCCGAAGTCCCCACCCCAACTCCGCCCTCTCCCTGCCCCCAGAGGGGGCAGGAGGGGTGTGGCGGGGGCTCAGGGCAGGGAGTTGAGGTGCAGGGTGCGTCAGGGGGCTCAGGGCAGGGAGTGCAGGAAGTGTGCAGGGTGTGGCAGGGGGCTCAGGGCAGGAGGTTCGGGTGTGGGGTGCAGGAGGGGTGAGGGGTGTGGCAGGGGGTCAGGGTTCAGGCCGGAGGGTTGGGGTGCAGAAGGGGGTTGGGGTTCAGGCAGGGGGCTCAGGGCAGGGAGTTGGGGTGTAGAAGAGGTGTGGGATGCAGCAGGGGGCTCAGGGCAGGGAGTTGGGGTGCAGGCAGTGGGCTCAGGGCAGGGGGTTGGGGTGCAGGAGGGATGTGGGGTGCAGCAGGGGCTCAGGGCAGGGGATTGGGGTGCAGGCAGGGGGCTTAGGGCAGGGAGTTGGGGGGCAGGGTGCAGGAGGGCTTCAGGCTCTGGCCCGGAGACACTTACCTAAAGCGGCTCCAGGGCGGCAGCGGCGCACACCGGGGCCAGGGCAGGCTGCCTGCCTGCCCTGGCCCTGGCTCGGCTCCGCTCCGCTCTGCAAAGCAGCTGGAACCATGTCCCTGTGGCCCCTGGGGGAGGGGGGATGCAGGGCTCCGCACGCTGCTTGCCGCTCCTCTAGGTACCTCCCCCCGAAGCTCCCATTGGCTGCAGTTCCCTGTTCCCGGCCAATAGGAGCTGCGGGGAGGGGGGGGGCTGGAAACCAGGGCAACACAGGGAGCCCTCTGCTTCTCCCCCCTCCCCCCGGCTGCAGGGACGTGATACCAGCCGCTTCAGGGAGCGGCGCGATACCCGAGGGAGGCAATCCAGCGGGTGTAGTTTGCCCATCCCTGGCCTGGAGGTCGCTTGTTTGAGACCCCTGTACTAAACAGTAAGGCCGGCAATCAACCCCATGATAATAACATACCCTGCTATATCAACTCTCGTATATTTTTTACCTTGTGAAAGGATCTTTCACACTTTTAAAATGAAACTTACAATACTGGAGTTCCTACCTATTACAGATTAATAGATTTCAAGGCCGGAAGGGACCATTGTGATCATCTAGTCTGATCTCCTGCATTATGCAGTCCATAGAATTTCCCCAAAATAATTCCTAGAGCAGATCTTTTAGAAAAACATCCAATCTTGATTTAAAATTTGTCAGCGATGGAGAATCTACCACAACCATTGATAAATTGTTCCAATGGTTAATTACTCTCACCGTTAAAAAATGATGCCTTATTTCCAGTCTGAATTTGTCTAGCTTCTATTTCCAGTCATTGGATTATGTTATACCTTTCTCTGCTAAATTGAAGAGCCCATTATTAAATATTTGTTTCTCATGTAGTTACTTATACTTATAGACTAGGATCAAGTCACCCCTTAACTTTCTCTTTAAAATATAGATATTATAGATATTGTTATATGTTTGTAATCAGTGAATTCATTGTCACTGCATAATCAGCTCATTGAACACATGCATTATAGTAAAAGGAAAAAAAAAAAAACCTTGATAGTAACATAGCTGTCCCATTAAAGTCTTGATTAACTTTATAACAATAATGTAATATCATTATACAGTACTTGCGTAAATTAGCAGACAAACTGGATATATATCAAGTAATAATCTTGTATCACTACAAAAGGGAAGCATATTTAATTTAAAATAAAGTAACACCAGATACATACATTTCTTAAGGAGGGGAATTTACAAACTTGATTCAAAAGTGTGAGGCAAATATTGCAGTATCTCAGCAGTTTTATGTTAAATGTTTCAAGGAAAGCCATATGGCTCTTAGGCATTTCATGACATATACAGTAACATCAAAAGCAATTGATGTGTGTAATGACAATTGAGATTATCATTACAGATGAGCTGACCTACCCAAATTCAATCCCACTGCACCAGTTTGGTCAGCAGATACCTTTTACCATCTGCTTCACTTATATCAGCGGCATCTTTTCGCTTATTACATAGAGGGTACATGACTGCAATTTTTATCTGAAATATAGCCTGTGGGGTCATGGAATTTTCAGACACTGTAAGATTTTTCCCCCCAGTACACCCTTTAGTACGAAATATGTTTTTTGGATAGCTGGTAAACTTTTTTTTTTTTTTTGGTGGACTGAAATAAACAATGCTACTGAGGTTATGTGAGTTGAAGAGAAAATATCTGTTAAAAAAGAAAGAAAGCAGTAGTGGTAGGGTGACCAGACATCCCAATAAAATCCCAATTTTTTGGTGTTTGTCCCGATATTTCGCTCTGCCGGCAGCACTCGGCTGTTTTTTTTTTTCTTCCGCCGGCGGACCACCCCCCGGTGTCCCGATATGTTGTTCCTTTCATCTGGTCACCCTAAGTGGTGACATAGCTCACATCTGGACAAGGATCACAATGTATACAGTCACAGAACAAATCGGGGAATCTTAATGAAAAGTTCTTGAAAGAGCTTTGGCTTTTATAATACACTAAATCTTTTCATCCAGCTAATAAATGGATCCCTTTCTGTATCACTGCGGTGTGCTTAGATGACTAAGGGAATTTTGGATAGGTAAGATGAATGGTACCTGCTGAATAAATCATTGTGGGTAATTGGTCTTTCTACCTATAAAAATCAAGTGATTTTAAGGAATTCTGGAAGCATGTCTCTGTAAAAAAACAAAACTTCTGTATGATATTTCTTTCCAAGCAAACAAAGCGAAGAACATTATGTAATGATGCTTATCAGGGGTCCTCAACCTTTTTCTTTCTGAGCCCCCTCCACGCCCCAATATGCAATAAAAACTCCATGGCCCCGCAGTGCCACAACTGTTTTTTCTGCATATAAAAGCCAAGGCTGGCGTTAAGGGGTAGCAAGCAGGGCAATTGCTCGGGAGCCCACACCACAGGGGGCACTGCAAAGCTAAGTTGCTCAGGCTTCAGGTTCAGCCCTGGGTGGTGGGGATCAGGACTCCGGGCTGCAGTCCCTTACTGCAGGGCTTTGACTTTCGGCACTGGGCCCTAGAGAGTCTAATGCTGGCCATGCTTGGCAGGCCCCCTGAAGCCTGTTCACAGCCCCAGAGGGGGCCCCGGACCCCTGGCTGAGAAGCACTGCTTTACATTATGTCATTATTATTAGATTACAGCATGTCATATTATAAAAGACAAATGGCTGGGCAGCTGGGTAATTTGAACAATATCACAAGATAGCAAGCATACAGTCATTTTAGAGGATCTAAACATAACCTCAGATATGAAGACCGTTTGACACTACCTTTTTAATGTGACTAACTAAAACCTCAGTTCTGAACACCCTTAAATTCTGGTGGGTTGGAATCTCAATCTCTCTGTATCCTTATAAAATGTTGTGCATTTGAACTCTATGAATTTGAAAACATATTAATAAGAAATAAGGAGTAAAAATGTTCAATTTTAATGAAGTTGCACAGTTACATATCTCCTCTCACCCTCTTGGACCAAACATTGGGGGGGGAAATGTATAGAATTTGATAATTTTGCATTTGGCCTATCAAGGGCCTGTTCCTGTTGGAGTTGAAAGGATTGCCTTAGGTTTATGCTAAAGATGGAAAATTTCTTGAAATGGAATGATTTTTTATTAATGTATGAGGCATGGAGAATGGACCAGCATTCACACTATGTACACAATGAATCCTATTTGCATGTAGAATAAATAGGGTTTACAAGTGAAAATGGCAGTTTGCAACATCTTCAGTGAAATATTGTATGCTATAATCCTGAATCTCAAATAAAAATTGTAGATCTTTACCAACCTGTTGGCAGCAAATTGCTAGGTTGGCATGGAAAACATACGGTATTTGCTTTAACTTCGGAGAAGTACTCTGGATTTGTTCTCCATCACATCCAGCTCATGTAGTGGTCTTCGTGAGAAACTTTGTTTTTATTTACATATTTTTGGAAATGCTACAGAAGAGAAATCATAAGTTAGCTAAAAGCAAGCCATCCCAGTGAATAAGATCACATCAGTATCCTAATCATTTCACAGCCTAAAGACAACTGCAATATAGCCAACAGAACAGCAAGCAGAAGCTGCCAATGAGCCAGATGCTACTGCTGGAAAGGAAATTTCCATAGCTCAGCATCTGGGCATTGCAAATACCATCCAGGAAGAAAGAGGGCTGGCACTACGTTGTAGTGATATCCAGAGAACACTACAGCATTCACTAAAAGACACATCTTAGCAGTGGACTTAAGACGCTTGTCTTAAAAGAATTCTAGTTTTGAGAAGATGAAAACATATTTATGTGCAGTGAAAGTCATTTCTACTTGTAAGTGAAAATCACGTGAAGAAATGCATACTAGAGCATATATTTTAAAGTAGATATTGTGTTGAATTGAATTATTAAGAGTAGTTGGTAGTGGGTTTGGAAATCAATATTACTATGAACATGTAGAAAATTATAGTGAACACATTTATCTTAAATGGAATCCTTTGCTGCTTGAACTGTTATATTTGTGGTGTTATGCAGTTTTGCAGCCTATCTGATGTTCATTGTTTGCTTTCCCATACCAGCAGTCCCACCGGGCACACGCTTTATCCATTTGAAGGTGTTAAATAAAACAGTGATTAAATGGATGTTGCACATGCTAATCCTGATTCATCTATCTCTAAGGATTGTAGTTTGTCTGAAGGTTTTTCCTCTGTGAAGATGTGGAAAGAGAGAGAGGGCATAAAGGTGGACAGTACAATATTCTTGGGGCCTGATCATCTCCTTTAGCACAAAGATTCCACAGAGAAAGTGGGTGTAAACACAATGTACTGAAACAAAATAGAGTTTTTATACCTTGCTGGCCCCCTAGTCAATTTTCACGTCATGTGTGGAGACTGCAGTGTGAATTGTGTCACAGGCTGCCTGGCCCTTTGTGGGAAGCTGGACTCAGCCCTGCCTATGACTTAGCAGTTATCCTTGAGCCTCACTGGTGAGCTAGCAACACAGGGCTAATTAGGGACCCCAGCTGGGCATGATGGAACTTAATTAGAAAGACTGACCCCAGCTGTGAAGGATCAGAGACTGGACTGCTTAAATAGAGTTGGGAACTCAGTTGGAGAGACACTACAGAGGAGAAAGGACTGGCTTGCAGGGGAAGGCTCAGTAGTTTGGGGCTGGCTGTGTCTGGAGAGCTGAGCCATAAGAGTAGAGTTAAATACTGGGGTGGGTTCATGGAAAAAAGGGCCAGCTATCTAGAGAGACAGTCCTTGGGGACAGGGAATAGAGGAGACTCACAGGGAGCAGAGTTGGCACCTGGGGATTAGAGAACTCTCAGATAGGGCCTACAGGAGCTGGGATCCCTAAGGGAAGCTGCCAGAGTCTGTGTGAAATAGGGTAGCCAGATGTCCCAATTGTATAGGGATAGGCCCAATATTCAGGGCGTTATCTTATATTGGTGCCTACTTGTTCATGTTATCGCCATTGTAATAGCACAGCCTCATCTTCAGCAGAACCCCACAGTGATGCCAGGGGTCCTCATCTCTGGGACCTCCCAGTGGTCACTTCTTCAGCCCTGTCTTTCTCCCCCTCATCCCAATTTTTCACACTTACTCTCTGGTCACCCTAGTGGGGAAAGAAAACAGTGTGAGAATCCTGCTGAGGAAGAACCAAGATAAGTGAAACTCTGCAGGGCCAAGAAGCAGAGTGCTTACAGAGAGCCTGAGGGGGCAGAAGAATTTTAAATTTGGGCATTTATTTTGAACCTTCCATTACCCCATAAGGGAAGGGACATTTTATGGGATTTGGCCAGAGGGCCAGCCACAGAACGTTCAGAGAGAGACACAGTTGAAGAAGTGACCCTGCCCCTGCCCACAGGCACCGCCCCAACAGCTCCCATTGGCTGCAGGTCCTGGCCAAAGGGAGCTGCAGACTCGGTGCTCAGGGTGGGGGCAGTGCAAGGAGACCTCCCTGCCCCTCCCGAAAGAGCTGCACGGATGTGTCAGCCGCTTCCGGGAGCGTCACGGAGCTGGGGGCAGGTACGAAGCCTGCCTTAGCCCTGCTGCGCCACCAGACTTTTAGCATGCAGGAGGGAGTGGGATGAGTTGATCAGCGGGGCCCGCAGACCTCAGGGACCCCCAGAGGTCCGCAGACCCCACTTTGAGAAATGCTGCTCTATGCTTTTGCTTCAAAAATCAAAGAACATTTAAAGAAAATTATGCTTACATCCTTTCATAAAACAAGATGGCTGATGCATCAGACACAGAAAAATTCATTCAGAGAAAAAATGACAATAATAATTAACACCTGGTTTTCCAAGTCAGACTTGTGTAAAATATTTCCCAGGATGAAGAAATTTATGCCACAGTTTAGAAAAAATGCCCTTAGCCTGTACCTTTCACATCATAATCACCATTTCAGATTTTCGACTCCCTTGGTAATATTTTACATCTATTGACCTTAAAAACAGTTACTGTTTATGTGTTGTTTTTTCTCGCACAACCCACACACTTTCTTGTTTCTTGCAGTGTAGTTGACAAGCCTACCATGCAGCAGAAGTACAAGAAAATGGCTCCCAAATGCTGCACTGTTTATGGAATAAATTTAAAAGCCTCAAACCTTTAAATTGGCTGCAGCAGCAGTGCTGAGCCCTTTCTGTTTTAGGTCACAGAGTCAAATGAACCTCCTGTAAGCCAATTGCTAGATGCTCAAAAGTATAGAAAAAATATATTGAACAGTTAGGAGTTCAATGCTGCAAAACTATTGTCATTGTAAAACTATTTTAAGTCACATGACCTTAATCCAGTTGGCTCGGCTGTGTTTCACTGTTGATATAATTTAACAGTCCTGTGTTGCTTGATCACATGAGTAATCCTTACTCAGGTGAGACGTCCCAATGACTGCCACTGGAAAACTTACATTGGTTAAACTCTGGATTTGTGTTGTATGTGTTGGTTTTGTATGGAATTTAGATAGCAAGATTATAGACGCTTTAGAAATACCTACAATAGAGTAGTGTGTGAGAGAGAGAGAGCACAAGCAAGGATTGTTCATGTGAGTAAAGACTACTTCATTAGGCCAATGGTTTTAGCTATGGACATATGGATTGAAATTGCAATTACTGTGTGAGATTTTCCTCTGCATGAAACTGTGGTTTGAAGTACATTTAATATTTATTGCATTTTATTTATATAACTGATTTCACACATTTTAATTAAATCAGCTTTGTTTTTAGATTTTAGATGTTGCTCTATTTTGTGGCCTCTGACAATGGAGATAGACAAGTAAATATACTTATGACTTTGAAACTACCCATTTCTGACTGCAGTTTTGTTACTACTATGGATGACTTTCACAACAGGAATGCAGGCCAATTTAAAGTCCAGGCACCAAGCAATTTGAGATCCACCAGCTTTATGCAGTAATATAATTATTCCCTCCGAGGCTCTTAATTGTATTCATCACACCATGATTTCTGCACAAATTAAGCATGCATTTACTGCTATATATAACTTGCTTTGCAGTTAACATTCTGGAAACAAATTTCAAGGAGATAGAATTTTGAACTTCGTCATCCCCTGAAATCACCAGATCCAGAGCTCAAAAAAGTCATTTAGACTGTAAGGTCATTATACAGAGAACTATTAAAAAGCCTCATATTAAAAGGAGAAACAAACATTTATTAAGCTACTTTTGTATATACCTAGTTTTCAAATAATTTATTTAGGAAATCTTTAGTTATTTCATATTTAAAAGTCAACATTTATTAGGAAGACATTTGTATAGTATGAGAGATAGAATTGTTAACTTCAAAGTCATAAATAATTCCACGAGAAAAAGTTTTTAAAACTCAGTGACAGAAAAAAAACCTTGACAAATATTGACCATTACTTTGCTGGTTTTATAACATATCATACATTTATGAAAAAGTGTTTCTAACATAATGCTTAGCACTCATATGGAACTTCAAAGCATTGTCTATTCAACTAACTGAAAGCAGTATAAGATCTTCAGGAAGCAATGCAGCACAGAGTAATTTTCTGTGTGTTCATTTGAATTATTTTTAACAAGTGTATACATTCTGCAGTGGATCTTATTTGCAGGGGACAGGAGCTGGCTTTTGAAAGTTAGGCTTAGCAAACATTGAGACATGAAACCCAGAAAAAAAGGAATAGTCAGACTCACTTTCTTCTTGGTTAAACTGCCAAATGTTTACTTTTTTGAAGAACTGCAACAAACTCTTATCCAACTCCTTGAGCCTATAAGTATGAGTTTGGGGCTTCATTTTTCTGCCTTACTCATTGTGAATACATTCTTTATGATTCTTTATTATTTATTTATTTATTTCTACAGTATCATACATGCAACTGACACTTGACAGAAAAATCAGAGATTCTTGCCCTGAGGAGCTTACAATCTAGCTAAGATGTAAAACATCAAGGAATGATAAACAAATAAGAGAAGGGCAAGATGCAGAAGGAATAAGAATTACAACTGTAAGGAGCTCACAAACTAGATCTTCCCATGTGTCTGAGCAGTGCTCAGCGCATCAGGGGAAGGAGGAATATAGGTGATTTTCTGCCACCTTTCCACATCCCTGATCCTGGGATTGTATTAGAGGAGCTTTGTGGATCCCTTTAAAGCACCGAGGACTACAGCTGGTGAAAACTTTGAATTTCCATTCTGTAGGAAATGCCAGTGTTTTCAACAAGTTTAACAAAAATTAAAAATTTGGAAATTTCCCACAAAATGGAAATTCTGAGCATTATGTTTTTGAAAAACGTGAACCATTTGTTTGATTTCCACTCACCCCTTCATAACAACATTGATCAGCTGGAGCAGCCTGGAAGCAGGGGAATCGCCCACTGTGAAGCAGGGAGCCTAGGAGGCTTGAGAACCTTAGCTCTAGACGGGGCTTGCAGGGCAGGAAACTCTGAGAGATCTGGTTCAAGATGAGGCTGTCAAAGCTTCCAGGTTCTCGGGTCTCTGGCACAGAGCAGGGAGACTAGGTGCTCTGAGATCCGTATCTTGAGCTGGGGCTCGTAGGACTGCCAGACTCCTGGATCCATGGCAGGGATCCTGGAAACTCTAGGTTCCCTGGCTCCAAGGCGATTAGCATGGAAAGGCTGCCCTGGCGATGCAGACCCTAGAAGCCTGGGCTCCCCAGTAGACCATCAGGCAAGCTGACATGAAACCAGGCAGAAAATTTGACAAATCAGCATTTTCCTGATCAGCTGCACCTAAGGCCCTTGTAGTGCTATATAAATTGTATGGGTTATTGCTAAAGGCCAAGAAGTTAGCAAGATTCAAAGAGGGTTTGGGCATCTGTATGGATAAAAGGACTTAATGCTAGTGAGTTAATGTTAACAAAAAATTTGGAAGAAATATAAAACTTCATGCTTAATACAGTCTGTAACTATGAAGTGTTTATGGAGGGGAGGACAGAGTATCTCACATATGCCTACAGCAGGATTTATTGCAGCTTTTCTGAAGCATCTTGTAGCTGCCACTATCAGAAGCTGGATGCTGGAGTAGATGGGCCAGGAGTCTGATCCAATACGGCAATTCATATATTCCTGCTATTATTAATTATTAATAATAGTTGATTATTGTTAGCAGTAGTTTTTCTACTCTCTGCTTTTTTAAATTTTTCTCCATCTGCCCCATGTTTACTTTTTAATCTCTTTCTGATTTCATTTTATTCCCACCCAATGAAATTGGTGAGATTTGTCCAGTTTCTTTCCTAAAATTAACCTGTTCTTTTTTCCTGTCATAACTGCATATAGGACAGTTAAATTAATGGAAAATTTCAGGTGTATTGCTAAGCTAAGGTCTTTTCAGTAAACAGATTAACAGAGTCCTAGAATGTGTAATTGTACTACAAACATCAAGTCAGAGGGTCAGTTTCCATTCTCAAGCACAAATCCAGGACCAGATTATGTCAATGGCAAAACTCCTACTAATTTCAAAGGAACCAGGGTTTAGCTGTCAGCCTAATATAAACAAGAGCAGATTTTGACCCAGAATCTTTGCCAGCCATTCATATACCTCATCTCACAGTATCCCAAAGGGAGCACCTTCCTCACTGTTAATTGATCTAAGAATTATTACATGGAATATGCATGTAAGTGACTTTGCATGTTATATCAGAGCCCCAAGAGCCTTTCTCTTTCAGTCCCTTTGTCAACTTTGCATGTGTGAATCCTGTATCCTTCAAAATCATATCAGTATTCCTTCCTACAATATAAATGTGAAAGAGATTACCTTATTCATCTAGCTACAAATACTGAAAAAAATCCCCTAAAACCTATCTCATGTACTAGGCACTGTGCCATCAGTTAATAAAAATGCAGTCTCCAACCATAAAACAAAACTAGCTGCAAATTCTATCCAGCATACAAAACCTACCTAGCAAACATCTATTAGCAAACAAAACTGTCCGCCCCTTCAATCCCCAAAAGAACACCCTCTCACCAACCTCAACCCTCCCATATGTCTGTTTAATCTATGGGCTTTTGTAGAATACCTTGAAGGTCAACACATTTAGGCTGTTTTGGAGTAAAAGGGGAGTGAATCACAAAGATCTCATGGAGGTTGCTGTTTCAGCATTTCCCTCTCAAGCAGGACTGCCATCTTGAGTGACTTCACTGAACCTACTACCTAATAGTATTGCATGAGAAAAGAGGTGCCTCTCGGCTAACCATGTTCTAAATGATTTATGGCTTTAGAGGTCAGAAAGGACACCTTTACCTACTCCAGGAAACCAGCAGGCAGCCAGTGAAGCATGTGGAATCCTGGTTTCCAGGTCTCACAGTAAAACACTACAATTAACAAATAGTTGGCCAATAGTATTTGTCAGTAGTTTCACTTTCTGGATGGATTTAAGGCATAGCTCTGTGAAAGGCAACAAAAACATGAACCATGGCATCGATATTACATCTAAGAGGAAAAAAAAATCTCAATCTCTTGACAAAGCAAATATGGAAAAAAGCAGTCCTGATCCTTGAAGCTGTTTGATCATTTAAAGCAGCTGGGAATCTAATCTGATCTCCAACTGGCAAATGTTGGTAGTAAATGGCCATACACTCTCAAATGGAAGGGCTGTTTATAATGATAGCTATATCCTCCAATTTGAATGAGGAATCATGTCTACTTTGTGTTTGTACAGTGCATAATCCAACAGGGCCCCAATCTAGATCAGAAACTTTTGATTCAACTGTAGTATAGTTTGAATAATAATCCCCTCAGTTTTATATGGATTGAGTCTCAACGATTTCACTCATCCATGCCCCACTCTCACTCAGATCCTGAGAAGATATTTGACTGCATTCTTTGGGGTGAAATGGAGCTGCAAAGGTTTTGTGTTATCAACCAAATGAAAACACTATTTATAGGCCATATCTATTTTCTAACATCTTGATCCAATGCCCATTGAAGTCAGTAGGTGTTACTGAATTGGGCCATAACTCCCCTACCCGCAAATGCAACTGATCAAGAAGGGTCACAGTACAGAACCCTGCCATAGCACACATGAGGTTCCTAATAACCATATATTTAATTTGGTATTAATGACCATATAATGATACATCAATGGTAAATGCAAAAAGGAAAAATGGCTTATTGTAGCAAAATGATCTAAGATAGTATAAAACAAAGTACAATTAATGTATTGTAAAACAAGAATGTTAACAAAATATAAAATGTTAGATTGTCTCTATTTCCCCCTTAATCCATTGTTAAAATTGCAAAGGAAGGACATGCACTATGGACTTCTATTAAAATATAGTATATAAATTTTCTTTGGATAAAGTAATTGTTGTTTTATGTATATTAGAAAAATAATAAAAAGTACATTAAAAATTAACTTGAAAAATTCAAAATGCTTTGCACATACCTCTCAAAAGTATTGCAATTTATAGTTTTTCACATTTTCTTTTTCAATTATGGGTCACTGAAATCTGACCCCAGTATGGCTGTTTGTCTCATACCTGTAGCTTGATGTTAAAATAATCATAAAATCATAGAACTAGAAGGGACCTTAAGAGGTCATCTAGTCCAGTCCCCTGCACTGATGGCAGGACTAAGTATTATAATAGTAATATAATATAGTAAAGTTCACATGATTCCAGAAGTATGTCACACATATCATTCTATCATTTAGTAATTGACATAGTGAAAAAGTGTCCAGGGAAAATGTAGGAATAAAAAGGATTTGAACAAGTGGAAATAACTGTGCAGAGGAACCTGTAGGGACAGACTGAATGTAGCAAGTGGCACTCCCAGCTGTAGTCCAATTGTGTTGCAACTACAAAGTCACTTAACTACTACTAATAATAAAATAAATCAAATATTCTTGTCCTTCTCGGTATAAAGTAAGCCAGGTAAACATAAATTCTTCTGAATTTCTACTTCTCGTGAAAGGACTATCAAGGTTAACATCCAAGATTCTCTAAGAATTTTGATAGTCGCTGAGCTATAGTTTGAGAAATATAACTGAACAAAAATGAAACAATAGGCTACTGCAATATCAAAAGAAGAAATTGTTGGCACTGTGTGTACAATACTACAGCAGCATCCTGAGTATGAATATTCATGCTGCTAGTGATACATATGCACACCAGCCTTAATGAGAATTTCTTGAGACATTGGGGCACTGTGTGTATTAATCCAAGTTATGTCCTGAGAACAATAAATGATTTATAATATTGATAATAAAGGCAATAGAAGAGGATGGGGTGAAATTATTTGCAGTAGCTATTTAATCCTCAATGGACCTTGCTGTGTATCAGTAATTTACTCTGCTGTCATGCAAGAGACCCATGTTTAAGACAATCCTTCTGACTTTCACTTCCATGATCAATAAGAGGTGCTCCTATGTCTGGAGAGCCCTGCCATACTTGAACGTTGTGTGGGAAGGTATCAGATGCTAAAAGTAACTCAAGAAACTGAACCAGTGATCATCATTAATTTTAAAGTAACTAATTTACCCACTATCCTTCTTGAAGGTGACTTGCTATAATACAGCTGGGATTGAGTCCAGGAAACTTCAGTAATAATATTTAACAAGGGGAAAAAAAGCTAATATCAATTATACTGATGAAGAATTACTGTATGAACAACTATTGTCAGCTCTGGGGGTGAAATCCTGGCCCCAATGAAATCAATTGCAAAGCTTCCAGTGACTTAAATGAAGTCAGGAATTCAATCTAAATTATTTTGTATATTGAGGGAAATCCCAAAATGTCTAATTGTTATGAGAATTTATTTATAATCAAGCTGAAAACATATAAGGGTTTTTGTGATGCTTCTTAGAACAGTTGAGATCCTGCATGCCATTCCCATTGCACATGGCCTGCCATCCTTTACAGGACATATGCATTTGGAGTTTCCCATTGAATTAAACCCATGCATGTCTATTATCAAGATAAGAAAGATAAAATATTTTTTTTCTGGCTGACTCAGAATGAACTCTGTTGTTTATACTTTTTTCAGCCATTAAAATCAATGTCCAAAGCTGTTAAAGTCCTGGCTTCTTATTTCTTGTACTTTCCACTGAAACGTCTGTGCTGGTGACTTTAGAATGTTACCAGGCTAGAGACTGTAATGGTTGTTCCATTCCTTTGTTTTCTTTACATGACCTCTGTTTGTGTTCATGACTTCAAAGACATGACACGTATCTTTGAGAGAAAATAATGGCCGGGCAAAAGGCACTCATGCCATCACCTTAGTTGCACAACAAATTATCAGAAATATTTTAAATAAAAAGGCCTTTTTGTAATTCTTTCAGTCTATTGATGCAGATTTCTCTCTTGAAAGAATAGACAGATCTGGGATTTTACTTTTTTTTTTTTAATATTTATTCATAAAAGCTCAATTAAAATGAAGAGGCTTATTTTCATTACGACCTCTGTTTTTTACCTGTTTGTCAGTTGGGATGACTAAAACATCAGGATTGAAATCTGGCCCCACTGAAAACACTGGCAAAACACGTTGGCTTCAATAAAGCCAGCATTCACCCTAGGAAGTTAAGTGACTTATCCAAGCATGCATTTCTTGCTAGATTTTCTGACTGACTCAGAATGTATTTAGAACACAGAATTTGCTTTCCTGTCAGTTCATTTGCTCTAACTCCTCCTCTCCTTGGGAACAACTCCTGTGATGTGACAAAGATAGTTACAAGGAATTAAAATGCTCATCAAAACTCTGAAATATATCCCTAGTTGTTATCAGACTTTAAAATGCATGTGTGAAGAGGAGATATAGGAGATATGATGGCTCTTTATCTACTGCCAGTCTGTTGTAGTGCCAATGATTGGCTGACTCTTGTAATTCACAGGTCTGTTGTCCTGATATGAATTGTGTTTTATTCCATTTTCCTATTTTGGCACAGATTGCAGTGGGCTTAACATGGCCTCCTATGTAGTATCCAGGACTAAACTTTGGGACCAAATCCTCGAGACATTTAAGTCACTGGGGATTTTGCAAGTGAATTCAATGGAATCAAGATTTGAGACCTGATTATTCACTTCATTACACCAGTTTTATGCTGGAGTTATGTCAGAGTGGAAAATCGGGCCAATGGCCTTTAGTGATTACAGGTTTCTTGGGAAGAACTGCCACACTGCTGCTATGAATAGTAGCTGCAGCCTTTAAACTTAATGTGTGATTCATATGTGGGAATGTTAGCTGTAAGGGCGGTAAGGAAAACTATTTAAGGCTGATGACCATATTATGAGTAGATTTTAAATAAAAATTTTAGGCCTGATTGTGCAACACTGGTGAGCACAGTGAGTAGCCCCACTGAAGTCACAGGGCTATTTGACACAAGTGTATGTAAGAGTCACACAGTTAGGGTCTTTGTGATTTTAATAGATCTGGACTCTTATTTTATTTTGCAGGTAACTGCCCTGTTTCTGATGATTTGCATATGCAATGTAAGGACATGGGATGTGCATTCATAAAATCATATGGGCACAGTTTTGATGAATTTATTGCAGGTAGGATTTAAATATATCCACAGAGGACTGGAAGAAATCGTAAAGAAGTAGTTAGACTATGGGGACATCTCCAGTTTCATGTTGTTGGCTATATAAAGCATAGCCAACAAAGCAATTCATTTGCTTTAGGGTTTCTGAAGAATGCATGGTGAAGGTAAAGAGGGTGGTATATGTGGAATACATTAAATCTTCACGAAAGTTAAATAAGTCTTCATCATGATTTAAAATTCATATTTTTTATTTGAAAGCCTTTCCTATACAAAACATTGTTTAGTTCAACACAATAATCCAAGCCCAACAATGCACATATGTAAGGACCATTATGAATTTCTCCTACTTGCCTCATTAGGCTCACCACTCAATAGAGATCAATGACTCTGGGGTGAATTGACAAAATGTGCATTTTATCTTTTGCTGGTGCCCTGTGTGAAGACAGAGGGAAAATGTTTAGCTTATTTTTATTTTCTGAAGCATTTCTACTTTCATTTCTGAAAGTGTTATCACATTCAGCTGCTTCAACATACTCTCTGCTTCACTAGCAATCTGTTAGTGATCTTCTCCTTTCATCTCTCCACAGATATATCCTAATGAAATCATTATGGCTGAACTGTTGGTTTTCATCCTCTTTGCTCCTTCAGTATATGGTGGTAATGATCTCATTTTATTTTTGATACACTGACACTACAGCTGTCTTATTTTGCCAAAAAAGTGATTTTATGTATTTTATGTTTATTTAAACAAATATATTTAATTATTCAAATCAAACTGCTAGATAATACTGCTCAATGTGGAAACATTTGATTATCAGATAGAGGATACTGACATGGCTGCTTACATTTGTTTTGTTGTGTAAATTACAAGTTGTTAAACAATAATATCCTGTACTACTGTATGATAAAAAAAATAAGGATGGTTTGATTATTTGAAAAATTGTCCCGTTAAACAGGGAATGTGTGTTTTGAGGTATGTTTTATCCTGAATCTTCAGCCATTATATCCCACAGTCAGCTCCCTCTATCCCACTTTTTCAGCTCACAAGACAATAATTCTTCCACTATAAATCTCATTTTAACTCCACTGGTCCTAACCCTACAGTGGGAGTTTGGTCTGAGTAAGGACTGAGGCAGGATCATGCCCATATTCTTTGTTAGAGAGTGTCTCAGTACTGAATGAGGTGGTATATACTTCTGGGTAATAATTAGTGTCACATTATACAGTAAACATGTGGAATCTTTACACATATTTTGTGTCTTATGTGCTATTTGTGACTTGCTCCCTCTTCCCAAGGTATTGTATGTGTAACCCTTCTGCCAGGTGGAGCCAGCAGCAACCAGGTCCGGGTTCAATATCATGGGCTTCCTTTCCATTGACATAACACAGAACTTCCATTGACATAACACAGAACTTCCTTTCCATTGACATAACACAGAACTGCCCCCATCCAGTAACTTGGGAAAATTACACACAACCCCTGGGGACCACTGATAGGCAATATTTCCCCACTCGCAAGCACAGAGTCTGAGTGTAGAAAAGAAATGTTTAATGAAAGGGAAGTCACCTGACATTAGTTAGGGAAAATGCCACAAGCGGGATTCACAATCATAAAACTGTGAGCAGGACACCCACTCCAGAGTGCATGGGGCAGTGCCTTCTGCCTCATGTTCTTGAATTCCACAACCAAAAGTTCCTTTTCTGTGCCCCTCTCTGCTCCCTCACCACACCCCACTCACAGTAGTTTTCCTTCCTCAGAGAGGACCCAGGGTTCAGAGGCATATCTGTGTGAGTTCATCTCCCACCTGGGGAAGAAGGCACCTTGCTTGCTCCACCATCTAGCACTTGCTTTGGCTGGCCACCCCACCAGCCACCGCTCCTCTTCACTGGACGTCCCAACAGCTGCTGCTCCTCTCCGATGGCGGTCCTGCCAGCCGCGATTCCTCACTGCCTTGCCAGCCACTCATTCTGCTCACCGCCTTACCAGCCACTCGTTCACCAGCTGACTGTCAGTCACCTTCTGCTGCCAGCTGCCTCTCTGCTGTGACCTCTGTACATCAGTCTCTTAGTAAATTTCAGCTCTTTGCAAGCTGGGCAGAAACACTGCCCCATCTCAGGTGATTTCAACGTTCAGTGACTTTTTTAGCTCTTAACAGGCTGGGCAGAAACACAGTCCCACCACAACTGATTTCAGTTCTGACTGAGCATTTAAAATAACAAAGAGGTTCCTAATGAAGCCTATTTAGTTCTATCTTTGAACAATGGGGAGGAACAAGTTAAACCAGTCTTGGGAGAGCCCTTGGGGAGAGTCCAAAGCTCCTGTCCCCACCCCCCCAGGGATCTGGCATTCGAGCCCCAGGCTTAACGAGGCTTTCAGCTGAGGTTGACCCCCTCTTTTGGGACAGGTCATGCACAGTTCTGCTTCACTTATTCATACAATAATGACAACATTGGTAACAGCATTTCGCTACCCCTGCATTCAGTACTAAAGTGATTTGTAATCCAACACCAGCCAAAGTTGATTACTTTGAGCAACATACTGCTCTATCTGCTGGATATCTAAGCAGAGCAGGAGCAAACTGTATTTACATGAACACACCTAAAGTCTCTCCCCCTCCCAGCTAGCTGTCAGGAAAGAAGTTATTCAGACCCTGCTTACATATGTAACATTGCCCACAGTGGTGTCCAGTCTTTTCAGATTGAGGGCCAAGCAAACTAATTCACAAAGATCAAGCAGACAATCAAGGCTTTGGGATAGATTCTCTTGCCTGGTCTGTTCCCTTTGTCCCACCCATAAAACCCTGCTGGAGATTTCCCTCTCATGGGATACAGCCAGTGAAGCTAGCTTCTACACTTCCCTTCATGCAACCCTGGTGCAGAGGGTTTGTTAGGTCTGGGGAAGAGCCTGTCAGGGAGTGGGCAGGGTGAATGGTTAGAATGAATTGCACTTCAGCTATCCCTAATTGGAGTCTACAGTTAGATGGCACAAGTTAGAGCAGTTCCTAGACTGCACTAAATTGCTCCAGGGTGGGGCAGAAAATCAGGGAGTCATCACTGGTTGGCTCTTAGATGCTCCTGTTTTTTTCTCCCTCTCCTTGACTGCCCTGGGTGGCTGTAAAAGGGAAAAGAGACATCCTTTGCTAGGCAGCCTTCCTCACTCCCATGACTCAGTCAAACCTAGGTGAGAGCCTATCTTGCTTTCTTATGGGCTCCCACAGTCCAGATGAAAAGCAGGCAGTGAAACAACCAAAGGTACTTGCCTATTTTTCTTGTGATGCTGCAGACAACCACCGGAGGAGATGCTGAATACTGCACCAGGGAAGGGACAGCAGCTGCTCACACCACTCTGGGATACCATCAGAGCTGCTTCTAGAGTGCTAGAGGAGGGCGCTACCACCTCCCCATAGTAATGCTCCTAATTCAAACACTTCTATTTAAAAATCACAGGTTGTGGCTCATGGAAGTTGCTTTCGCTTCATATCAAATACAAATATTCTCCTTAGCATAATTGTCCATGCAAGACACAATTAGAGTCTTCGGACCACAAGTCCCTCTCTCCCCCACTGCCGGGCCATAGCTCAAACACTATCTTCAATAAAGGGAGCAAATGTGTTCTGAGCAATTCCTGCACTCAGTACTAGATTTTAACTTCTGTGAGTTTTTGTTTCAGAGGAATAATATTTTAAATACTTTTAAGGTTCTGAGCCTACTGTCCTCATTGGACCTGATTGGGAGGTTTGCATAAGCCGTATAGCTGGGTGAAATATTTTGGCTAAAACATTTTCACCAAAAATTCAGCTCATCTAAAACATTTCACAAAAAAATGTCAGGGCACGTCTTCACTACCCGCCGGATCGGCGGGTAGCAATCGGTCTATCGGGGATCGACTTACCGCGTCTAGTGAAGACGCGATAAAATCGATCCCTGATGGCTCTACCGTCGACTCCGGAAATCCACCGCGGCAAGAGGCGGTAGCGGAGTCGACGGCAGCGCGGCAGCGGTCGACTTGCCGCCGTCCTCACAGCCAGGTAAGTCGACCTAAAATACGCCACTTCAGCTACGTTATTCACGTAGCTGAAGTTGCGTATCTTAGGTCGACCCCCCGCTGTAGTGTAGACCTAGCCTCAGTTTCACCAAATTGTTTCTTTTGGGGGAAAAACAAAAACCCCAAAACCAAAACCAACCAACCAAAAAAAAAATCTGAAAAAATCCAAATGTTTTAACATTTTTAAAACAAAATGTTTCTATTTTTTATTGAAAATACCTTTTTGAATGTTAGGCTAATTTTCTTTTAAAAGAGTTTAAAAAACAACAACAACCACCCCAAAATGAAATATTTACTTCAATGCGAAACTCATTTTTTTTCAGATTTTTTTAGTTCATCAAAAAATTCAAAACATTTTCATTTTGGGTCAACCCAAAACACTTTTTTTTTTTCGGATTGGCCAATGAACCAAAAAAAAAAAAAAAAAAATCAGTTATTCACCTACCTCTAGTAAGCAGTATTGCCAACCCCAAGAGTTCCAGAATAATGAGGCAGGCCCCCAAAATCATGTTTTATGAAAATGTGTGGTCTTTTTACTTGTCTACAACTCACAGTCATGAGGGCTAGAAATGGACTTTATTTTTTAAATGAATGCTCAGATTCTTACATAATCACAGGACTCAGCTCGGGCTTTAAGAAAAACATCATTGTTTCTGAATTATCCAACACTGTCATCACTTAAGCAGAAAGTATGAATTATATCATCTGAACAACACTGTGGATGACAGATAAGAGCAATGTAGATCAGGACTAAACTCTTCTCTCTGAACCGTATATTTTACTCTCCATATGTGTGCATTTCCCACTGCTACATATAGAAGTGATTTCTTCCAGTATTTCCCTGCCACCAGGTTACCTCTTCCATCCCTCCTTCTGCTTGTTTTTACTTTGGAATCCATCCATTTTTTGTCAATTATCACATTGTATCTATAGTAACGCTTGCGTGGAAACTCCTTTCCACAATTGAAATGTGTCAGACTGATACCGCAGCATATGTTAGTAACTTGAAAAATGTTGCTTCTCTATGACAAATTTCTCATAATGCCTGAGCAAATCAGTGGACACCAAGGAACATTCAAAGTGACTTAAGAGAGTTCATTCTCTTTACTCTTGTTCTGCCACCATTTTTCTTTCTGTAGATTATTTCTGATTCACTCACTTATTTTTTGTATTTGAAAAATGTGCTCAATTGTATGAGTCTCTGAAAGCTCATCACAAAATATTCATTTCAAAATCAAAACCTTCCTGCCCTTAAATAAAATTACACACCCACACATGCTACTCATACAACACCTCAGGCAAATGCCGAAGAGAGCTGAGTTTAGCCCCGTGTGCTGAAGGTCAGCAAACTCGGACTCTCTCACACCAGCAGCAGAGCAGAATTCTAGAACTGAGGGTCGCCAACAGCATTAAGCTGTGTAAATCTGGTGAGCTTTAGTTTAAACACAAGTGTACGTGGGAAGAAGGCACATGAGAAGAAAGTAATTGTTGAAAACTATGTTATATGGGGCCTATTGTCTAATTATGTTTTATTCTAAGTTAACATTTCTCTCATTGCTGCCCTTTCCACTCCCCTGAGGAAGTTCTCTTACCCCAAGCTCATCAGTTTGTTTTCTGCTAGTTGCAGGCATGTTGTTTACTTTACATATGTCATATATGATTTTTTGCTGGGTGATGACTTATAACCTGGCAGATATTTAAGTTTCTGTTACCAAAAAAGGCTGGAAAAGTCTCTCAAACTCAGGTCTTTTAAATTAGTTGTGACCAACAGCATAAAGAGATCAGCAGAGTAGCCGTTTTTCACGGATGTTTCTTCAGCACCTCAGCTAAAATAGAGCTTAACATAAGTACCCATGTTTTGGCATTTGAAATCTGTGGGACTCTTTCTTTTTAGACCAGGGTAATTTCCAGTGACTTTGGTGGAATTAATCCTGATTTACACTAGTCAGTGAGAGAAGAATCCAGCCCTCTGTTTGCTAGGGTATATCAGTTGCACACAGATGCATCACACTTCCCATGCCAGCTCAGGTCAGGACACGGTGGACCAGATTCTGGTGTGAATGTGGAATAACTCTATTGTACCTGAATCTGTCCCCTTTTTTGCCTCTAGTAGTGGCTTACAATTGATGCCGGTGGCCTTGGAGGAACCTTTTGTTTCAGTCTAATAGCTGGTGTGAAATGCACCCCCTGTGCACAGACAGCAGTAATGGAGGAAAGAGAGAGAGCCTGCCTTAGGCACCATCTCCCTGGTGCTACTACAGGGACAGTGTGGCTCTGTGCCACCCCCTAGTTACAGCCCAAATGAAACTTGTATCTTAAAGTTTTTATATTTAGTTCAGCTACATACTTTTTCCATCTTTGTTTCCTGAAAAAATAAATGAAGGACAAGATTGTGCCTGGGGGAGAGTGCTAAAAGAGCCCCTAACCCTTTATCTTGTGTGTGTGTGTGTGTGTGTGTAATTATCCTATCTAGTGTAACTGTGGATGTTCTCACTACTCTCCTCATATAAAAGTCTCTCTATGTTTCTAATTATTCTTGTCAACCGTTTCTGGACCCTCCTTTATTTTGCTATATCTTTTTAAGAGAGGAAGACCAGAACAGAACTCAGTGAGCACATACCATTGATTTGTTTAATGGCATTATAATTCCTGTATTATATTTTCCCCATTTTTGATACTTTCAGGAATTGTTTTTTATGACTGGCACTCTAAGGTATGTCTATTCTGCAATTAAAAACTTGCAACTGGCCAATGCCACCTGACTCAGGCTTGTGGTGCTTGGGCTTATGGGCTGTTTAATTGTGGCATAGATGTTTGGGGTCAGACTGGAGCCCAGGCTCTAGGAGTTTGTGAGGTGGGAGGGTCCCAGATCTTGGGCTGCAACCTGAGCCCAAAAGTCTACACTGCAATTAAACAGCCCCTTTGCCCAAGTCAGCTGGCACAGGCCTGTCACAGGTGTCTAATTGCAGTGTAGACATGCCCTTAGAGGTTTTATTGAATTGTCCACAATGACACCCATTTTTTCCTCCTGTGTTGTTAGTTAATTTAGAAACCAGAGAGGTATATAAGTAGCTCAAACTAGTCCTACCAATGTGTGGCAAACTGTATTTATTAACATTGAATTTTACAGTTAATTGAAAATGGTATTCCTGTCTAGTGGGAAATTCAGATATTTCAACTTTTTTTTTACTCACTAATTGGGACAAAAGATCAAAACTTTCCACAAAGTTTAAAAAATTGATTCAGAAATATTGAATCATTTAGTTTTTACATTTTGATCAAATCAAAATATTTCAATATTCCTTAGTCAAAACACTTCAGTTTGGTTCAGCAAAGTGAACTGCATCCATCTGAGTCTCATCGGTACCTCATGGGAGTTGTAGTTTGGGTGCTTCATGCCCCCATTGTCCCTTACAAATAAGGTTCCTGGCTTGACTGCAGGTTCATATTGCATTGCAGTCATTGGACTTCCACGGTCAGCCACAGGAAGGGTCCACAGTGCATCATAGGAGATGTAGTATGACCAGGGAGCCCAGCCCTTGAAAAGAATAGGGCCATGAAATAACAACAGTACAAAGTAAAAACATTTGGCAAAAGTGATATTTGCCTATGGAAAATCATGATTTTTGTGTGTGTGTGTGGAAGAGCTGAAGACCCTAGTGAGGGCAAATAGTCTGTTTATTTAGTGGTCTCTTTAATACTTTAGAAGGGCTTCATTTGGACTTTGTGATTTGGCCAGAGAGTCAAGTCACTGAATACTCCACAAGGTCAGCTGGCAGCCTGCAGGGGGCACCAGGGTGAGAAAAGGACTGTCACCACCTGAGGGGCTCGAGGCGGACTAAAAATGGTCCGTTGGCCCGGTGTGCTTAGCACCAATAAAGACACCGAGGGGAGAAAGCAAGCCAAGTTTATTTCAGAGCTCTGAAATGGCACTAGGAGACCAGCATGTCTCAAATCCAGTGCAACAAATACAAATAGCTTTTACCTTTTATACTTCAAGCAGTTTCTGGGTAAGCCTTTGTTTGTTACTCCCTCTTTTACTACTTCCACCCCTCCCTTCTCTAGCCGTTACAATTAGAATAGTTCCCATTCGTCTGCTTATCTCTTGGCCTTGCAAGGCCCTACGTAGTAGGCTTGCAAGCCAAGACAAAGCAGGCCTTTTCCTCCCCCTACGTTTGCTAGTGCAGCTGTCTGCTAGAAAAGCTGACCAATACATTTTTGCTGTAGCCTGTAAGCATTAAACACAGAAGTAAGTGAGAGTTCACAAGATGGAGTCTGGGGGTTCAAATAGGCCCAGAGCAAAAGAGCTTCATCGACACTTTGGCCTTCCACTCTCCCGAGTTACCTGGTAGCTATGCCTAGCGGTCCCCAACAGGACTGTGATACCACACTCAGCTGCTTAGAGGCACTCCAGAGGTGAGTGCCCCATTACACCCTTCTACTGATAAAAGTTGTGTCACTGATAGAGGATGCTTCATCTGTAGTTACATTAAACACTTTACACCAGTGCAAAAATCTTCATTCTTGGCAGAGAAAGGGGATTCCTGAGAAGAGAGACCTCACTCCGTGTCTCTGTTTTCTGTTTTGGCATAGACAGTGAAATCATGATTTCTGCTCCCACCTTTATCAGCATGTGTAGTACCAATCGATGCCTCTGGATCAGAAACATATTTACATTTTAAAATGTCAGTTGTACAAGCATTCAACTTGATTGTCAGGGTGTCATGGTAAGTGGGTGAGCAACACCTTAGAACTATTTTTGTCCCTCTCAAGTGCACCCCTACTGTTATAGGCCTGGCTTCCTGCACCTCACTTTGAGAGAAACCAGGCAGTCTGACCACTCAGACTTTTGTACCGTGGCTGCATTCTTGTTACAAGAAGCTGACTGTGACACGCTACTTACTATTTCTGATTCAATCAGCAATTTTTCATGTACAACTATTATCAAATTTACATAACTAGTACAACTAGTTCTAGACTGGGGAGCTCACCACCTAGCACTAGTTAGCTCTCTCTGTTGTATTTTGTATCCATGACAACCTATTAGAGAAACGAGTAGAATAAGTAAAATATTGCAATGATTACTTCAGGAGAATACAAAGCTGTACAAAACAAGATGTAAGAAAACATGATTCTGGGCATGTTGTGATGGAAAGCATACTTCATTGAACTAGGGCCTGGTTCTGTGAGCAATACTTGGCTTACAAATCACAATTATGTAGCTAAATCAGTACAGTGTGTACAGGGTCAAATCCTACTTAATTTACTATTCCAAGGAGTGCCACTGACTTCAGGAAGATTACTTGTGCAAGTAATGTGAGCTAGCTTGGTCCATAGTCTCCTCACAATATACATGCATGCTCTAACACCCACAAGTACAGCTGAGCTCTATTATAGGTAACATATTCACATTTGGACTAAATTTGGCAATTTTAGATTTGGGTATTATTAGTTTTGTTAATCTAGGCATATAGCTATTATGTCCACACAATATGTCAAGGTAGATTTTTAAAGGGGTGAGGCCTAGCCTCACAACTGCACCAACAAAAAAAGAATTATGGGTGCAAATTCTGACTACTTTGTGCCGACATATCAGGTAATCGTAAGTGCAAATACTCTCATTGGCAACTTTCGGTTCAGTTGTCAATGCAAAAGGCAAGCACAACTATATTGATACAAGTGGAGGCTGTTGTTTTATTATTTTTTTAAAACATCCCTACAGTTTTTGAATAGCTCTGAGAATTAGAGATATACAAAGTTCATGCAGATGAAGAGTTAAGAAAAAAACAGAATATGGAAAAAATATTTCCCTGTGCTTACTTCCAAATACAAAAATACCACATGGACATGGAGTTGTCCAAATAACCATGTTTACTGAATATACACAACATTCAAGTCCTAGCCAGTATGTAATGTAGGAGAAGGGTAGTATAATCTTTAAAGAATTTGTGAGCCCTCTATTGG